>NW_015388003.1:316854-357155 GCF_001527695.2 Protobothrops mucrosquamatus | reverse complement strand
CAAATACAGTGCTCTCCAATGAATTAATACTAAGGCCATTCATCAGACAGTCGGTGTGCTTTTTAATCTAATGTTTGGTAGGCTATAGTCTAATAGCACTTCTAAAGTGTTTGCAAAACACACTTAAGGCCTGCCTTGTGTTCTGTATTGTTTGCTCTGGCTGCTGGAAGCTGCTCCCCAAGCTAATTTCCCATCCTAGATCAACCTCGTTTAACTCGAGAGCGGGTGTGTATGTGTGGGGTTTTGTTTTGTTTTTGTTTAGCACATGAACTACACTTTCAAAAACCTGTCCACCCTGTGGTTGCCCAAGGCCCCTTAAATGTCACCGTCGCCAGTGAGCAGGGCTAAATGTTTTGAGTAGTGGGATTCCAAAATTAAAAAGTCTTAAGGGAATGAACTTCAACATGTGGACCTACGTCTTCCCACTCCTAATTGTCCAGGGTGCTGCCAAATTTATGTCGTTGTTTAGGGCTGGGGACTGTGGCTATCCTCCCCTCCCGCCAATCTTGTCAGTGCTCATGGCTGTGTCTGCTGCAGGCTGGAAATCCCATCCCAAGCAAATGAGGGAATAAAATATTTGATCCTACATTACTCTTACACCACAAATGCTTTGCTGTTTGAACGGTGTTTTTCTCTGACAATTGCAATCTCACCTGGAACGATGCTTAGGTATTATTGGGATCATCTGTGGCCAGAGCGGATTTTAAAATGGCAAAGCTTTTGGAAAAGGCTTCATAGCTCTTTACATATCCTTATTTATGTTCTTATTTTCACCGCCCGTGAAAACAGGTGGAGGTGGAAAGGAGAGGGAGGGGCCAGCTTCCTGTTCTCCAGAGCAGGGACAGCTTCCGACCTTTTATGAAAGGGGGGGGAAAAATAGCCGCGCATGGCTGAGAAGCTTTATTGTATCCAGTTACTAAAGATGTGCAGATATGTGGACATCGGTCCTGTGTTGGGAAAGAGGTGGAGTGGGTTAACGCGCGGGCGTTTCTTTCTTCCAGTGTCAACGTTCTGCAAAATATTTTTTCCGACCACCTCGGAAATGTCCTAATGCAGAATTTTATTTCCTTAGATCAACGTGACTACTGTAAGGACATACTTACCCAACGGGGACTTTTCGATCATGACCGAAATGCTCAAAAAATTTCTTAGTTTCATGAACCTTACTGTAAGTAGATCTTCGGGGATCCTAATGATTTATTGCCTGACTAGTTTCAGTAGGCTGGTTTGCATTATTATTTTTTTTGCAGCATGGGGGGCGGGCCGATTTCTAGAAGTTCACCAACAGACCACATACAGGTGGTCCTCGACTTTCAGCGACCATTCAAAGTTAGAATGGCTTTGGGGGGGGGGGAATGAATTAGGACCCATTTTCCACACGTACGATCGTTGCAACCATCCCCCACGGTCACGTATTCAAAATTCAGACGCTTGGCGATGGACTCGTATTTACGACGGTCGCAGCGCCCCAGGGTCACGTGATCCTCTTTTTGCGACCTTCTGACAATCAGACTAAATGGGGGAAGCCAAATTCACTTTTAACAACCTGCATTACTAACTTATCAACTGCTGCGAATCCCTTAACCACTGGGGCGAGAAAGGTTGCAAAATGCAAAAACGCCACTTAACGAATGTCTTGCTTAGCAGTAGAAAATTTTGGGTCATAAGTTGAGGACTACCTGTATTAGACTTCGGCTTTGGGAATTAGGCACAGCCAGAGAGAAATTCTGCCTTGTTTATGGCTGTGAATGGTGGTAGTTTATTCTCTGGTGTTTTTACTAAGCAACGGCTGGATTCTTGTGGCAAGGATTTTATACGAAGTCTGCTGTACGAATAGCAAATTCTGTTAAGCCACTGGGATTTTTTTTCTCTCTTCAAAATGGGAAACTGCCAGTCTAATTGATCTTGCTCCCAAATTTGTGTTGTTGTAATGTAAACAAGGATGCGCAACCTCTACCGTCGGGGGGAATAGGATGTTCCGGAGAGATCTGGAACATGGTTTCTTTCAAACGGCCCCTAACGATGCTTTTCTGGAAGTAAGGAGCAAGCAGCATTATTTTCAGAAAACGACGGGGCCTTAACCAGACTGGTTAAGCAGGTCAGCAGAAAAATGACATGTTCCAGCATCCTTCGAAAGGAGGAACGCATCTTAACATTTTTTTCTGTTTTTGTCTCCTTGCTCACCCAGTGCGCAGTTGGAACCACCGGCCAGAAGTCAATCTCCCGAGTGATTGAATACTTGGAACACTGCTAGTTAACCCCCTGTTGGGCCACACAGGCACTCGGACGGGGGTGTTTTTTCTTTTTGGGGAAAAAGCAGGAGATGCTGACCGATGTGCTCAGGGATGCGCCGAGAGCATTCCTCAAGTCTCATTTTTTTATTCTTTGGATTTTTAAGGCTACCTGGTCTCCCCGCTCACCTGGCGTTTTTTTTCCGAAGCATCGTGACCACTTCAATCTGCAATTTTATCAAAAATGAGAGAGGGGAAGGAAAAAACAAATCTGTGTACCGAGCGAATTTGCAAATGTTTTTCTAGAAACTCAAACGCAGTATTTCCATGAATTTGGCAATATTTTTTTTTAATCCGCCCTCTTTATTTGTCTGGCTTTTTTTTTTTTTTTTTTTTTTTTTTTTTTTTTNGAAAAAAAAAACCAGAAAAAAAGAATTTTTTTAAAATACTTTTTTGTGATCTTAACTACTGTCTATATTTAAAATGTGTTGGAATCCAAAGAGGCTGAGGCTCGGATAGTTTATTTTTTATACTGAATTGGGTGGTTGGAAACTACTTCTCAGTTTTTTGCAATTGTTGTGGCCTAAGTACTGTAAACCGATAGACCGTATAACACGTCAGAGCTCTGAGAGAGATGCATGCAGGAAGAATAAGATCCCCTCCTGGCCGGTGTCTATATCTATATTTTTTTAAAAATGCAGTAAAACATGCCCTGCTCAAGGTTAGTGTGAAGCCGTATTCAACCCAGGGTAAATTTACACTTCGGAATAAGCAAAAACTTTTCAATGCTGTCAGTTTGTTTCAAAGAAACATGGAGCTAAAAACCATCCCGGTGGACAAATTTTTCCAGTTAAGGTAAATCTTTCTATATTTTGAGTTTTGAGCAGGTAAAACGCATACAATACAAAGCCTTAAATAGCTGAATATAGCAAAAATTTTGTTCAGTGTAGAGTCTAGTTCACAGCGAAGGATTGTGTTGAGACTTTTGTGGAACGAAGATCCCTGCAAAATACTTTTTTTTGTTTTTGTTTTGTTTGTTTCATTCCGTTGTGGTTTGAACATTTAGGGACTCTTTTTTGCACTCATAATGATGTCCTGACTGACGGAATTGCTCATGACTTTTTATTAAGCTGGTCTTGAATCTTCACAAAAGTTTCTGGGGGGGGGGACATGTGTGTGTGTCACCGACACTTTTCACATTACCTGTGTTTTAGGTAGTTGCATCATCCTACTTTGGATTTGTAAAACTTGAAGCCATAAGAAATATTAAGTTCTATGTATAATGAGGGAAGGGAGAAATAACAGAAAAAAAAAAAATCTCTAACCTGCTTTTTAGATCTTGTTATCTCCGTGTATAAAATTACAAACGTGCTTTTGTATCAGTGCAAGCTGTACATTTTTTTACACAACAGTGGCTGCCTTCTATGTCTTCCTATTTTTGATAATGCGGATTGTTGGGAATTTCGGTATGGAAGTAAGTGATTAGAAACAAAAGCTTATCCTCTTCTTTTTTTAAAAAAACAAACAAAAATAAATGTTCTCACCTCTTTAAGGAAACCCCCAAAATGTACCAGTGTAACTTAGAAAAGACAGCGGGAGGCTGTGTGTTTGCCCTTGGGTGAAGGACAAGGGAGAACAACGGAATAAAGCTGAACTTTTGTAAATTATTTTTTTGCAATGCAAGATTTTTCTGGCATTTTTAGTTTGTAGAGCAAACCGGCTTCCAGTTTGAGTTTTTGGATTTCATGTAGCTTTTTAAGTTAGGCTTTTTGTGTGTGCGCGCGCCATGGCGAAGGACGATTAAAAGCAATTCTGGGGTATATCAGGACCCACCCTTCTCTGTTACACTGGTAAATGACCTGAATGGGAAATGATTAAAGTCTTGTGTTGACAGTTTTTAATTAACAAGCACTGAACGGATGCAGATGGTCTTGAGGGATAAAGGGGTCAGGGGAAATGCCCCCCCCCGCGGAGCTGCAAGTGTATTTTCCTTGTTTAAACCCCTCGTCGAACTCTGCATTTCAATGGGTACTTGAGGCCAACCTTCAAATTGGAAAAAAGTTTTAAAATAAAACTTTTTTTTTTCCACTGTAAATATCTTGTGTAAATAAGCGCAATTGGAAACTAGAACCGTAGAGTACTTTTTCTGAATCCAATCCTATTTTTATTTTATACAGTATTTCTCAGCTGTGATCTTTGGAGCAAAAAAAAAAAAAAAGCCAACGGCAGGAATTAATAGTTTGTACCAGTTTCATGAAGTATGTCTTTTGGTTTTTTTGTAAATAATTTTAACTCGAATAAAAATTGCTACTTTCAATACATAAACCCACACGGAGTGAGCAGAGTTTCTTGACGCTGGAGAATTCTTGCCCGCCACGTTTTCAACCTGAAAAGAGAAAAAGTAGCATGGCTGCCATCTGAAATTGTGGAAAATAGGTGCCAGGCTACAGTATATACTTGCGTATATTTATCGTGGTTTTTATTATTGCCTGTTCACCGCCCTGAGTCCCGTAAGGGAGATAGGGCGGTATATAAATTCAATAAATAATAATAATAATAATAATACAGTATGATGGTTTCCCTCTCTTAGGCTAAACTCCAGAGCATAAATTAGGTATCACGGGGATTTAACCCCTAAGTTAAAAATCATAAAAATTGGCTGTGGAGTCAGTTCCCCCAAATTATGGTATGTCTGTTGCCCGTCTAAGCCAACATTGAACTCTGCTGTTTCTCCAGATGATTGCTTCAGGTGCCAAGTGGTTCTTGCTGCTAGGATGTTTTTCTTAAGGTGGTCCTGTTTTTTTTTAATAAACTGCTTGGAGTGATAGGGGAACCCATCTTGCTGAGCAAAGGGCAGTCTTAACACGGGATTTTCACACGGTCCTGTTTTGATGAATGGAGAACTGCCTCGTCTGTTCCATGGGCTTAATGGTCAAAGAGTGTTGGGCTATAGCTCTGGACATTCCTCTCCATGGGCACTGCTGGAGAGAAGCTGACACACCTTGAGATCAAGGTAAATTTTTATGTTTTCCGGTGGTCAACGGTTTCTACCTGCAGGAACTTTGCTATTATCTGTTTTTTGCCTAACACACAAGTTTTCTCATACTCGAGAGACACTTTAGGCCAATGCTGACGTGAAAGTGCATATTGGAGCACGTAGCAGAGTTGGACCTACTTGGGCAGATGTTACTTATCCAGGAGGCAGTGGTTGATAACAGTTAACCAGACAGCAAACTCTTAGCAGTGGTATCCTAGTATGCTTTAACTACCCATGTTAATGCATAATTGAGGTAACTTATCCAGGCTGCAGTGGTTGATAATAGTTAACTAGACAGCAAACTCTTATGAGTGGTATCCTAGTATGCTTTAACTACCCATGTTAATGCATAATTGAGGTAACAAAAGGGCTGCTATGAATTGCTAATGCATTCCAGTTCTTTAATTGGAGAAGTGGGACTGGGACAAGCTCTCCCCCCCCCATTTTTTTTTTCTGGTGCAGAGTAAAAGACCCATGGCTGCTATTGATCAATCTAGATGAGGGTGTCAACATGGTGTAAATTTCTAAGTAAATAAGTAGTTTTCCCTTCTCAAGAATCTTCCTGGAAAAGAGGCCCTAATCCTTAACTACCTGCCAAACCTAGGTGAAGATGTCAATAGATGTTCTCATCAGAAGACGAACGAACTTAAAAGATCAATTAAGCAAGTCAAATGCAAAATGAAAAAAGATCTTCATTTCTTCTCAATATTAAGAAGACAAAGGTAACGATAGCCCCTTTGTTGAGGGCGAAGAAGTAAGATGGTGGATTCTTTTGTGTGTTTTGCAGATTAATGAGTCTTAAATCTGTTTCTGATTGTATTACACACAGCCAAAATTCCAGCCAGCTCTGTCCCTCCCTTTTTTCTTTCTTTCTTTCTTTCTTTCTTTCTTTCTTTCTTTCTTTCTTTCTTTCTTTCTTTCTTTCTTTCTTTCTTTCTTTCTTTTTTTCTTTCTTTCTTTCTTTCTTCTTTTTCTTTCTTCCTCTTCCTCTTTTTCTTTCTTCCTACCTCTCCCTCTTTTTCTTTCTTCTTTCTTCCTTTTTCTCTCTTCCTCTTTTTCTTTCTTCCTACCTCTCCCTTTCTTTCTTTCTTTCTTTCTTTCTTTCTTTCTTTCTTTCTTTCTTTCTTTCTTTCTTTCTTTCTTTCTTTCTTTCTTTCTTTCTTTCTTTCTTTCCCTCTCTCTCCCTCCCTCCCTCCCTCCCTTCCTTCCCTTCTCACTCTCAAATGACTTTTGACTCTAAAAGCAATGCTGAAAAGGTCCTTTTCCAAAGCTGCAACAAAACATAAGAAGAACATGGCTGCTCTGAGAAATGGTATCAGGCTAGAAAACAGGAGATTGCGAGTTCTAGTCTCACCTTAGGTAGGCGTGAAAGCCATCTGGGTGACTTGGGAGCAGTCAGTCTTTCTCTCAGCCCATTCCACCTCACAGGTTGGTTGTTGTGGAGAAAATGGGAAGAGGAAGACATGCTGGCTATATTAACCGCCTTGAGTTATTCGTAAAAGTGATTTAAAAAACTAAAATGTAAAAAACAATGCATTTTTAAATACAGTTAAAATACAGAAAAAGAAAAAGAGGAGACGTCAACCACAAAACAGCCAAACAAAAAAAAAAAACAATAAAGTGTGTAGAACAAATAACACATTTGTTTTTATTATTTTTTTAAAAAATAACAAAACGTGTAAAAAAATACGTACTTTTAAGCTAAGTTAACTCCAGTTCCCCCCTTAAGCGCCTTCAAGACTCCAGCAGGGACAAGCTAAGAAAATCAAACCACAAAAAAAAGGCTTTTATAGCCTGCAACTTCTCGGGCTTTTCTGGAGATGGCAAGGCTCCTTCACAGACCTTGAATTCTCTGCCTAAGGAGCTCACCTGTGTCTGAGAGGCGGGAGCAGTTGCCAAGGCGCCATTCCAACCGCCCTATCAGCACCTTGGACAACTTGATGAAGGGTCTCCAGGTGGTCCTTCCCAAGCTTGATTAGCATTTTACCTCAAAATGGTTCCTGCTCCATTTTGGCCTGCATTAACACCTTGGTTTGTGGGAATGGCCATAACCTGGAGAGTGGAAGCTCCTGCTTCTCTTCTAAGGAGCCATGTTGAAGGCCAGGGCCATCTTCTGGTACCTGGCTGAGGAATTTGTGGGCATTTCTGGTTGGCTGACTGGAATTCAAAATGGAGGCCCCGTCTAAAGAACTATATGGACCTAACAGGCCTTGCTTAACGCCGCTTGTGCCCTTCGCTTCTCCTATGACGGGGCATAGACTGGCCTGAAAGTTTGGGGGTTGAGCTGGTCCCACCAGAAGACCACCTTTGGGGAGAAGAGGACATCATGGTGGGGCAGAAGAAGCTGCCTCAGTACGGGGAAGCAAAGAAGCTGGAGGGTCTGCAACCCCAAGGAAGGTGATTTAATGGAGGTATTTTCTTGGTGAGGGTGGGGAAGGGTTTGACTGCTTCTCCTTTTGGGTCCTACACCACGGCAAGGCTGGGGCACCGGGCCCTCCTTCAGCAATTGTACTGCTGCAGGGAGAGACAAGTAGTCCTCAACTTGCAACCATTCACGACAATTCTAATCTTGATTTTTCGTAAGGTCATTGAAGAAGCAGCCAAGAGGTTGAGAGCAAAGCATTATAGGTTGTTCTCGACTTAGTTTGGTTAGTGACCGTTCGGAGTTAACAACGGCACTGGAAAAAAGTGACATAGGACCGTTTCTCACACTTAACGACTTGCGGCACCCCCTTGGTCACAAGATCAAAATTCAGACACTTGGCAATTGACTCATGCAACCTTCTGGCAAGCAAAGTCAATGGGGAAGCCAGACTTGACTTAAAATTGTGGTTGTGAGTCAATTGTGGTTGTGAGTCAAGGATTACCTGGAGTTCACAGTCAGAGGACAACAGGTCATATAATTTAAGGGGAAAACTGTTTGCACCCTACAGGAAACCATCGACTTGGGATCACAATGGAGCCTAACATTTCTGTTGCTAAGCGAGACAGTTGTTAAGCGGGTTTTGCCCCATTTTGTGACCTTTCTTCCCACAGTTGTTAAGTAAATCATGGCCTCTGTTAAAGGTTAGCCACCCAATGGTTTAATGAATCTGGCTTCCCCATTGACTTTGCTTGTCAGAAGGTCGCCAAAGGTGACGACGTGCCCACAGGACACTAATCCTCCTAAATATGAATTTGAATTTTGATCACATTACTGTGGGGATGCTGCGATGGTCGTAAGTGTGAAAACCATAACATCAATTTTCATTGCTGTTTGAACTTCAAAGTGTCGCTAAACAAAAACTCTTGTAAGTTGAGGGCTACCTGTAATAGGAAGGAAGCCAGCCATTGTAAGTTCATGGTTGCAAGATGGTTTGTGTCTGTGTTGTGTTGAAAAGAGAGAAAAGCAACCGGAGGGGGATGCTCAAAGCATTCCCTCCTTCCTGTTGCTGTCTTTTTGCTAAGGTCTAAGGCTCGGAGTCCCGGAAAATAAAAATTTTAGGACTGTGTGTGGACCTCAGAGAGGAGCACCAGTAAGGAAAACTTGGCACACCTGGTTTATGCTCCCTTTTCCCAGTTCCTACCATATTGGAAGCAGCTCCCAAGATTTGCCCTGAGCATCAGGGGTGAGCAGCAATTCTCAACTGGGCATCCTCCAGGTCTGTTGGGACTCAAGCCATTATAGGTAGACCACAATTGAGCCCAACCTTTCTGTTACTAAGCGAGACAGTTGAGTGAATTTTTTGCCCCATTTTACGGCCATTCTTGCCATGGTTCCTCTAAGTGAATCATTGCAGTTGTTAAGTTAGCAACACAGTGGTTAAGTGAATCTGACTTCCCCATTGCTTGTCAGAAGGTCGCAAAAGGTGTTCATATGACACTGCAACTGTCATAAATGCCAGTTGCCAAGCATCCGAATTTAGATCATGTGACCATGGGGATGCTGCAACGGTTGTAACTGAGAAACTGACATAGGTCACTTTTATCAGCGCCATTGTAACTTCGAACAGTCACTAAGTCAGGGGTCTTCAATTCCTAGAATTCCTCAGCCAGCGTGCCTGGCTGAGGAATTCTGGGAGTTGAAGTCCACGAGTCATGAAAGGGCCGAGTTTGAAGACCCCTGCACTAAATGAACTGTTATAAGTTGAGGACTACCTGTGCAACTTAGAAGAACGAATTAGAATTTACTAAATTTCCACGCCACCCAGAGTCACTTTGCAGAATGAGATGGGCAGCATATAAATTTAATTAATAAATTGCCTTCCCACCTGTGTGATCTGAGTGCTCGGTCTGAGTGCATCTGGAGCTGGGCATCGTTGGGCCCTGGGCAACATCCTGGCCAAATCATGTTTAATGGGCCTCATTTTCTCATCCCCTTTGCTGGCTAATAGCATTTTTGTAAGGACGGTGGCAGAGAATCCCCGTTCCCCCTTTTATTGCCTTGTCCTTTGCTGCAGCACAAACTTGGCCACAAAGCGAGCATCTCTGCATGAACGAAACGTCATTCCAGGACCTGAGTCTGTATGAGTCACCCTGGAAGGTTTTTGCCCCCCATGGGTCCCTTTCAACTGGGATTAAAAATTAACAGTCTGAGGGGTTAAAGCTTCAGGGCTGCTAAAGGTCTCTCATTAACGGAGGTTTTGACAGCAAATACTGGGTTTCTGAGATTAGCAAATGCGCCAGTGCACCTTTGCTAAATCTCGAGCAGTCTGGCTGAGGAAGTGGTGTGCGTTTGGTACAGTGCCGTTTACAAATAACCATGTGCTATGAAATCATCCATTCCGTCTATCGTGGTTACGGCCTTCTCTTGAAGGTAGCTTGGTGTCTTTGTTTTGGGGTTCTGCTTCATTCTGGACGAAGGGCTGCTGCTTCTGCACAAATGTCCAATGCAGAAAGGTATACCGAAGTTAGCCACTTAAGAAGGTGTTTGAAGAGCTGTAAGCATGGTTTTATTCAGATGGAAAAGTTGAGGGCAGACGCACTCAAACACACAAAGAGGTATACTTCTGCGACTTTGGCATAGCTGGGCAAATTCACATACGAAGGGTGGACAGCTCTCTGTGACATGTGCTTAAGTTTACCTTCTTCAACGGGTTGGTCTTGATGGCTTCAGGAGGTGCTTCTAGTTCTAGGATTTGAAGTTTTAAGTTCTCATCTCTTATGTATGCATTTACAAGCACATACATCACAGAAGCATGGCAGAGCGTGGGAATGAATATTTCATTCAAAGTGCTGGAAAGAGGTCTGGGGACTGCTTAGAAATATAGCAGGAAGAATGTAGCATGTTTAGTATGTAAAGACACAAAGGCTCTGAAGGGCAAATTTGTGTTTTCAGTGTTACATCAAAGGCAAGTGCTAAAAATGGCCACTTTGGATTTATAGCAAGGATTTCTCTTCTTATGCTCTGTACACCCTTTTCAGGCTCCATCCCTTCTTTTAGATTCTTTAGGTACTCAGTTTTGATGTATATATTTTTGGTTTTTAATTCATATATCTAGATTTTTATTTCATCCCTGATGTATCATTTATGGTTTTTTAATGACTGTACCCCACCTTTTCTATGCTGGTTGATGACTGTAATGAAAATTTTATTTGATGGAAAAGGGTGTTTTCAGCAAGGCGGAGGATGGCAGAGATATTATTTGTGCAGTTCATGTTGTGTTGTAGTACAAACACTATATTCTCTCTCTCTTCCTTCCATCACAATGTCCTAACTTTTCCATCAGCTAACAGTTAAAACATTTTCTCTTTCTCCAAAAAAGCTGGTGAGGGACTTCTAATCAAACTGATTTTATCCAGTTTACATAGATAAATAGAAGAGACATTTATTTTTATCTCTTTGATTTCATTTTTAAATGCATGACAATGTAGAAGCTGTATATGTACCCCAGAACAGCATTATTAAGTTAACAAAAATACTAAGGTATCGCTGAGAAGTTGTTGTGGGTCTGTTTTTTTTCTTTGAGAATACAAAACCAAAAAGTAACAAAAAAGACAAGCCACCAGGATATTTTTAAACCTACATCTAATCTGTGGAATCATCTTCTCCAAGGGCTGATTGTTTTCAAGGACTTATACTCTGTTCCAGGTCATTGGATCTGTTCTGGTTATTTTAAGGTTTTTTTCACCTAATTTATTTTCAATATATCAAAGCAATACAATGACTACCAATAAAATATTTTAAAACGTTTCTTCTGAAAGCGTTAGGTATTATTTTGTGTTACATGTTGGCTTTGGGGTTATACAGTATATGAATAATTTTAAATAAAAAATAATGCACATTGCTTGCATCTCTTCGCTTTGTAGTCCCCCTTAAAAAAAAGGGGGATTTCTGAAAGTGGTTTGGTTGTTATGCTTTCAGTGTGTGTTTCTTTTTCAAAAATCAGCATTTGCCAAATAACGGTTGGCTGACTACTTTCAAGGAAAGCTCAGGATGTGTTCCTCAAGGGTGAAAAGAGTAAGTTTAGGGAGGATGACAAACAATAAAATGGTTGTAGTTACATTTCATCTTTGAAAAACCATCTTGTGATCATTTGCAAAAAGTTTCTACCTCTGGTAAAATTTTTAGCCTCTTTACTGTTTGATTACGAAATCAGGGGAAAGAAAAGACCCATAATTTCCTTTGATTATCTTGAGGTTGTGATGTTGAGGAAAGAGTCAAAATGAAGTGGACTGGTGTAACATGTTCTCACAACAGCAAGAAGATTTTGAAGAGCTTAAGCTATGAATAGGATTCTGCAACACAGATAAGCTCCATAAAAGGCTTCAGCATTCTGACCGCCGCTTCTAAAAACGTTTTCAATCATTGTTGGCTTTAAAACTACTAGTTGATATGGAAGACTGGGTGGAAGGAAAAACACCAGCTTCCTCTTGCACAAACCACAACAGCAGAGTGTCAGTTTCTTCAGACTTGGGCTTATTTGAGCTTCAAGGCTGCTCTGATAAAGCACCCTTGCTGGTGAGGGCTGGAGAAGAAGGTTGAGGGAGTCATCAGATGCCACAGGACAACAAAGAGAAGCCTGCACGGAAAGTCCCTGCTGGATTATTCTTACCAGGCCTGACCAAACAAAGATCTCCACCTTTCTGACTTGCTTGGCCAGGACAAAGCTCAACTCATCACCCAAATAGAGAAGATAGTTGGTTCCTCCAGTTGGAACTTTTTCCAAGTTGAGAAAGATGGCCAGAGACTGCACATGTAAGGAGTTGCTTATACCCTCACTGCTGAGCAGAGAACCAAGTGTGGCTCCTTGGTGCTACTCACTGATGACGTTATTTAGTTGGGTCATGAAATGCCTGCAGGAAAACAGCCAAGTTCAGAGACCCCCCACAGTTCAACCCTGAGCAATATTTCTCTTCTATTACAAGATCAAATCTGAAACTGCTGCTGCAAAAACTCATTTTACCTTCTTGGTGAGGCATTTTATTTGAATGTTACTTCGAGTTCTTGAGTGGGACCACTGAGCTTCCCAAAACATCATGTTGTTGTCAACCTCTATCTCTGGATGCAGAGATGCCTGAGTACAGGATGGATCTCTCATTTTCATTGGTGACCCCCATGATTTTTCCACAGAATGGCCGTTGGCTCACTCCAGATCACATAAGGTGACGTTCGGCGTTGCTGTCTTTGCTTTGGATTCCCTGGTTGCGACTTCTGGCAGAGATCCTCTTTTCATTTGTCTTTGGTCTGTAATGGCAATTTAGTAAGGCATGCTCCTTATTTGGATGGCATTAAAAAGAATAATACAAAATACAATAAAACGTGCAATAAACTACAACAATAAAAAAGCACAGGACACAGAATATAAATACATTCCTATTGTGTTCGGATGATTAAACTGAACTCTCTATAAAATTAGGCTACATCATTAATGCTCAAGCTGTGCTTTCCACCCACATTTGATTCCAAATGGTCTCCTCGGTTTCCATTGTTTTGTTTTTGTAATTATTAAAATTACATTTTACCTGTTACATTGGGATAAGTCCAGATATGATAGAGAGGGGGGAAATGGATGTGATTTCTATTATGACTGTTCTGGACCTAGGCAGGTAGTCTACTCATTTCCCCAAGATTCTAGAGTAAAAATTATTTGTGTGGTAGAAGAAAACCAGAGTAAGTTTAATGTATGGAAATTCCTGTCTGTCTATGCTTATCATCTCTATCATCTATCATCTCCATCTGTCATGTCTACCTGTCATCTCCATCTATCTATCATGTATCATCTGTCTGTCTGTCTAGCTATCATCCATCCCTTCTTCTGTTACGGTTCCCTTTTAGAACGCAGGAAACGAGGTGATGACTTTTCCATTAGAATGTGCTCAGAAGTTCACGATCAACTGAGAACCAGCAGTCCTTGGACCAGAGTTTGCAGTAAACATTCAAAATCTGCTCTGCTTCAAAAGCCATCAAGTGCCACCCAGAGGGCCTTCGAAAGAATAACAAGAAGAAAAAGTTGTGGGTCTGACCCATCACGGCCATATGAGGAATTTGCAGATTTGAAGTGGCAGTAGGTGATCAATTCTTTGATGTGGCACTGTTTTATTTTGCAATAAAGGTTCTTATTTAGCTGAACCATTTCTGCAAAACAGCTGCCAAGACCTAGCATAGGACAGCAGTGAAGCCATGAAAAGGAGGCTTGTGTTTTAATGCCCGACGGTTGGTTAGAAGGAGTCTGACAGCTTGCAAGAAAAGGAACATTAATTCACAGCAGATTACAAGCCAATAGCAGTTGATTCCAAATGGTTGAGAAATTAAAAAGCAACCCACACATATGGCAGAGATGATGAAGGGTCTCTAGAAGCTGATGAGATTGGAGAACCAACTCATCTGGATAGGCCTTTGCTCTCCATGAAATGCCAAAATCTCTTGGACCTTGGAAAGCCCTGCCTGCTTGTGAGAAATCTTCTATGGATGTGAATGTGTTTGTTGTATTTTGCATACATGGAATTTATGGAGGATAGAGCCAGATCTTTTTCACCATCATGCTGTTAATTGAAATGTTTTAATGCAGGTAGTCCAAACCTGTAAAAAAAAGTGCCAAGGAATCTCGCATTGGTCGACTCTACACCAACAAATTCTCTGGACCAAATTACCCTCCGCAGATTTAGGTGTTGCTCTCCAATAATGCTCCATGCAGGTAACAAACCATGCTCTGCTTTAATCAAACTTCCCTTAGGAAAGATCTCAAGGAATTTCTGGAACCTTCCAGAAGGGGCATTTGAAATCTGCACCCTTCATGTCAGCCATTGCTGTGCAGTATTCAAAATCAACACTATTTACAAAATGGACCACTCCGAAGTTTTCTTAACTGTAGCTCTTCAATCTTTTGAAAGACCAGGATGTGACCAACTTCATAACAATTGTATTAGCCTGTCATGGGTGGACTAGTAAAATATTTCGAAGGAGCAATTGGTGGAGCCTTTAAGGTTGCCTTGATGTTCTGCAATGCTCGTCAAACTGGTTTCTGCCACTCCTTGATTTAATTATATCTTGGTTGTTCATAGCAGTGGTGTTGCTGAATCGAGTTTCATCAGAACTTCCTATATTCCCTTTTCATTTGTTTTGGGTCAGAGATCTTTCCATCAAACAATTCCTTAACTCCTTGAACAACTTCCATCCAACAACTCCTTCTACGTGGCTTTGTGGGGACCTTTTTCTTCCTAAATGTCTTCTTCAATACCTGCCTGAAACAATAGAGAAAAGTTTTGGGAAGGGACACAATGAAGAGAAGAAAAGAGTTCACTAGGGCAGAGCTTTTCAACCTTTTCACCCATTGTACCACTTTTAGGATACAGCAATATCCAAGTACCACCAGTCGCCTAGCAAGGTGTCAAAAACATGATGACAAAAAAAAGGAAAAAAGTGATAAAGTACAGGTAGTCCTCCACTTACAACAGTTCGCTTAATGACTGTTCGAAGTTACAATGGCACTGAAAAAAGTGCCCTCCCAAGCCACAGCCAAGCAAGACACCTGCCTGCCCACCCAGTTGCGCTCTTCCTCCTGTTCAAGGTTTTCATTGTTGTGAGCATTTCTGTTGAGGATTGGCAGTGGGGATGGGGTGGGGGGGGTGTTTGGTTTTTATTCCCCCCGTCTGCTGGGTGGTTGCAGCAGGTTTTGGTCACTTCACATGACCCTGGGACACTGTGACCGTCATAAATATGAATCAGTTGCCAAGCATCTGAATGTAAATCACAAGACCCTGGAGATACTGCAATATTCCAGCTGATTGGCGCTTCTTCTGGGCTCAGCAGAAGCACCAGGATCAGCGCCGAGCTCCAGCTGGAGCCTGGCACTGATCCTGGCGCTTCCGCTGAGCCCTGACAGACCTGCAGCTCCAGCCGTCTCTCACTCAGGCTTGTGCGGTGCTGCCACCGGTTCAGCTCATTCCCCTCCCCCACTACCACTTTTCTAGGATGGTCGCGTACCACCTGCCAGGTGCCAATGTACCACAGGTGGTACCCATACCACTGGTTGAAAATCCCTGGACTAGAGAAGTCAGTGGGCTAGCAAATGATCTGATCAATCTCTAACGTGTCATATTCACTGGCTGGCTTGTCACTCTGAAGGACAAGGAGGAAGATCTTTTGAAACATCTAAAGTTCTCCAGTTGGTCTCCAGCCTAGTTTGTAGTCCTCTCAAATACGTACTTCTCCCAGTCTGAAAGAAATGATTTTGATATCATGGAGATAAAAAATCTTAAACGCCTCTGGAGATTTCTTGATTTTTTGGCAACCAGTTCTTTGTCTCCTGTCAATGTTATCATCCTCCATACTCAGGAAGGTCAGATTTATAGAATTGGTGTCCTGCTCACATATATAAAATTCAATGGGAGGACAAGGATTTCATTTAAAATTTCCCCATTTACAAAGAAGAATTTAGATATACCACTGGGAGGGAAACCATTTAATACAAATGTGTACCACAATTCACCTTTCTTTACTTTCTGTTGCTTTATAGTTAAAAAATAATTTTCTGTTCATGTAACGATTTGAATTTATTCAACCATGTCTCCACTCTCTTTGTGCATGTGTGTAAATGAATATAGTCAAGTTCTGTCATGGATGGTCAGTTTTCCCTTAACATGGACCATTAGTGGAAAGTCCTTTTGCAGAGAAAGAAAATCCCTGCCTTTTTTGAAAGGAGTTAACTGAGTGGAAAAGAGTCAATTACATTTTCGATCCTATTATTTGATCAGGACGATGAAAAAAATATTGCTCCAGTAAAACTTGGATAATCATCTTTTTATGACTGAAGCAATACTCTATTTTTAGATTAGATTCTTTGATTACAAAACAATGAAGACATTGTTTTCAAACAAAAGGACTGAAGGCGTAAGCTTTACAGGTATGATTAACTGTGGATGAAGTATTTTGTATATAAACAGGTGGTGATAAAAGATTTTGAGAAAAAACAAAGCATCTTGCTTTAAGTTTAAGGCATTCATTTTGTATTTTTTTTTAAATTTGTTGGAGTATTACTGATATATTGACTTTGACCATTATTGGATTTAATGTTAAGGAAAGACAATGATTGTGCTTTAATATATTTTAACGCAATTTCTGTATAATAGCACTCTTCAAAGAAAGATACAGAGATAACCTCCTAGATTAAAAGAAATTTAAATGTGTTAATCTTGTACTGTACACTACTCAACAGGTGTACTGTTGAGAGATGTGGGCATCATTCTGTTTCTTAATGTTTAATCCTTTTATTCTAATTTTATATTTTTAGCACTTTTTAACTTTTATGACATGGTAAGCTACCCAGGGTTGTTGTATTAACGAGATGGGCAGCATAGACATTTCATAAATAAAAATAAAATAAATATCATTAAAGTTAATGACATAAAATTAATTTTCTACACACCTTTTGGATGTTTCTTATTATTTCAAAATGGAGGCTAAAATACGTTAGTGGCTGAAATCTGGTGTTAGTAACATGGTGACATCAGAGGAAGCAAGGTGGGAAGATGGGCGGTGTGTTTGTGTGGCTCTTGGGGAAAATAACACTTATTTACAAGTTAAAAAAAATTGTTCAGCTTGGATGTTAGTAAATGAACTGATGTTTCAGAAATCTTTACAAGTCTCAGTGAAAAGGCTTGCCTCCAGAATTTGTGGGTGCTCCATCACTGGAGGTTGTCAAGAAGAGACTGGACCGCCATTTGTCTAGACCAGGGGTAGGCAACCTTGGCTCTTTTATGACTCATGGACTTCAACTCCCAGAATTCCTGAGACGGCATGGCTCAGCTTGGAAACCTCTCCCTTTCCCCTCAGCGTGGCTGGCTCAGGAATTCTGGGAGTTGAAGTCCACAAGTCATAAAAGAGCCAAGGTTGCCTACCCCTGGTCTAGATGGTATAAGGTCTTCTGCTTGAGCAGGAGGTTCAACTAGAAGACCTCCAAGGTCCCTTCCAACCTTTATTCTATGTCCTAAATTTTGGACCAAATGGTGCCCCAGTCTAGAGGAACATGCTGACCATGTTATTCTTTCAACCATGGAATGCAGTGTCTATAAATCTCAATTTATCTCTTCTAATCTGGACTCCTGAGAAGAAGTCTTAAGAGGCGTGAAACATCAGAGGCAAGAGGTCTCTGAACTGCTAGCTGAAAGGGGACAAGTAAAGCAGATCATCAAAGCTATAGGGCATGCAAGAATGTAAATGTCTATTTTAATTGTAATCTGCAATTTCCAGCAGTAAATCTGGGAAATTATCTCAGTCCGGGGGGGGGGGAGCGAGGGGTGGGGGTGGTGGACCAAAGAAGGGTTCTAGCATCCCCCTGAAATAGTGGTGCAGCTTCTGCCAAACCTAAACATTTTTTTCTTGCTTCCCCCTCTTGTAAAATTAGTTCTTGGTGCTTTGAACTACTCTGGGATTTAGAAAAGGCTCAGGGCAGGTTTTTGCCAAGTTGCGTCCTCTGGAGGACAAACCGAGAATAGGATTTCCTTTGGAACGTCAGAAAAGGAACCGTTGGACAGAAAATCAACGCAAAAACATGAGAAAACACCAACTGTTTTGCACAAGCCAACAAAATGAATTATTCATTTGCCAGAGTACGTTTAGGGAGGGCTAATGAATATGCATGGGGAAAAAAAGTGGTTCACTAAGACAATTTTGTAAATAAGTCTAAGGCTCTTTCTACAATTTGGTAATCCATGCAGATCATGCACAATTTAGCATGAATTCTTACTCTTGGTAAGAGGTAACAGAGAGCAATTCTGTTTTCCGTTTTGCATAGCAATTCCCTTCCATCTGAAGAGGCAATCCAGAAATGGGTCTGGTGTCTTTTATCTGTCTGAAATTTCCTGGAAATAAAATGCGTAGTCTTCAGAATATCAGATGTGGCTGGTCAGCATTGCTTGTTTGAGATATAGCTTTAATTCCGTTGTGAGCTAAATGTTAGGTTTGTTGGGCTTCTGCAACTACTGACTTAATATTTACAAATGATTTCCTGATGCTGTGCTTCCCAGGAGTGGTGAACTACACCGTCTCCAGGCATGTTGGTCAAATGAGCAAGATTGATGGGATTGATTCCCATACTTACAAAGAGCAGATTCTAGAATACCTTAACTCTGTACTCTAGAAAGAGTACAGAGAAGAGCAACAAAGATGATTAGGGGACTGGAGGCTAAAACATATAAGGAACGGTTGCTGGAATTGGGTCTGTCTAGTTTAATGAAGAGAAGGACGAGGGGGGACAGGATAGCAGCCTTCCAGTATCTCAGGGGCTGCCCCAAAGAAGAGGGAGTCAAGCTATTCTCCAAGGCGCCTGAAGGCAGGACGAGAAGCAATGGGTGGAAACTGATCAAGGAGAGAAGCAACCTAGAACTAAGGATAAACTTCCTGACAGTTAGAACAATTAACCAGTGGAACAACCTGCCTCCAGAAGCGGTGAATGCTCCAACACTGGAAGTTTTTAAGAAGAGACTGGACAGCCATTTGTCTGAAATGGTGTAGGGTTCCTGCCTGAGCAGGGGGTTGGACTCGATGACCTCCAAGGTCCCTTCCAACTTTATTATTATTATTATTATTAACTCTGATTGTGCAGGTGGGTTTCTCATAAATTACCCGACTCGCTGAAACTCTGCTGTTGAATTTTGGCAAAATAGTTGAATTTCATCGTCAAGGCTGGGGCTAATTTTGAGTAGAGCAGGCATAACAAACTGCCGGCCCACGGGCCGGATGCGTCACAACGAAACTGCACCCACCCCATTGCCAGCAATGGGGAAAAAGTCCTGATATGTCATGAGACGTCACACGACGTCGCGAGTTTGACATGCCTGGTGGGTAGAGGATGGTTCTGATAGTGGGAACAGGAGCAGTTGACCGCTGGAAGATCTGCTACATTCATTGCCATCATTTTTTTCCCCGCGAAAAGTTGAAATTGACTAATTTAACCTTTTTTTTTTTTTTTTTTTTGCACACGGCAGTGGAGGCCTAAAGCGAAAAGGTTTTATAAAACCCAGCTGAAGGCCTAGGCGTGGGGCGACGGCGCGCGTGCCCACAGAGAGGGCTCTGAGTGCCGCCTCTGGCACCTGTGCCATACATTCACCACCATTGGTCTAGCCCCCTTTTGGGTGCTTTTGTTTGTTTCAGTTTCAGTTTCAGTTTAAAATAGGGTGCTTGCTTCTGATTGATCATATCCTTCTTTTTCAGATGTATTGTTGCCAAGCAGTCAGGCAACTGCAAATTGTGATTACATAAATAAAAGAAACCATAACCTAGCCTGATAGGGGAACTCTCTCCTCTAATCCCCAGCCAACCCGACCCACATTTCAGAAAATAAATTTGTGAACCGCGGAATGTACATGTTTTGAGGCTAGTACATTGAAGACTGCCAAGTTTATTTATAATCTTCCCTGTAGTCTCTTTTGATGGATGCTTAGAAGATGCTGTGCTAATACAATACACTGATTCATGCTTTCTTCAACGGTAGGGCAGTGAATTGACTCGAATCCCTGAGTTCATCTGATATACAGAGCTAGAATTTAGTTTGACCATATTTTATGCCTCCATCTAATGCAAACGTGGCCAGGCTCGGTGAAGAGAAAAACAGAAATTCCGACAGTCTGACATGCAAAGTTGCCCCTCTATAGAATTTCCCAAGGCATGGTACAGTATAACTTACCCCAAATTTGCCACAAAATCAGTGATATTATAATAATAATAATAATAATAATAATAATAATAATAATAATAATAATAATAATAATAATAATAATAATAATAATAATAAGTAGTAGTAGTAGTAGTAGTAGTAGTAGTAGTAGTAGTAGTTGGAAGGGACCTTGGAGGTCATCTAGTCCAACCCACTGCTCAGGCAGGAAACCCTATACCATTTTGGATAAATGGATGTCCATTCTCTTTTTAAAAACTGTGTTGGAGCATTCACAACTTCTAGAGGCAGGTTGTTCCACTGGTTAATTGTTCTAACTGTCAGGAAGTTTCTCCTTAGTTCTAGGTTGCTTCTCTCCTTGATTAGTTTCCATCCGTTGCTTCTTGTCCTGCCTTCAGGCGCCTTGGAAAATAGCTTGACTCCCTCTTCTTTGGGGCAGCCCCTGAGATACTGGAAGACTGCTATCATGTCCCCCCTCGTCCTTCTCTTCATTAAACTAGACATACCCAATTCCAGCAACCGTTCCTTGTATGCTTTAGCCTCCAGTCCCCTGATCATCTTTGTTGCTCTTCTCTGTACTCTTTCTAGAGTCTCAACATCTTTTTTACATCGTGGTGACCAAAACTGGATCCAGTATTCCAAGTGTGGCCTTACCAAGGCCTTGTAAAGTGGTATTAACCCTTCACGTGATCTTGATTCTATCCCTCTGTTAATGCAGCCCAGCACTGTGTTGGCCTTTTTGGCAGCTGCAGCACACAGCTGGCTCATATTTAAGTGATTGTCCACGAGGACTCCGAGGTCCCTCTCACAGTTACTGCTTTATATGATGGAACTGACAATTAAGAAGTGCTGTTCCAGTCAGCTGGGGACCAAAACTAAATATTGCTCTATGCTAAGGTTTATGGAAATGGATTTTTGTTGGCTGAAAATGGTTTTGTTGGTTGATTGTTTTTGCACTCAGCTGTAAGAGTAGACCTTTTAGAATGGACACTGGTCACTACTGCAAATTCTGCCTGGCTTGGACATTTGGGAGGAAGGAAGGAATCCAAAGCAGGGGAAGGGTGATAGCCAAATCTGACCTTAGGTTCTGCCTCAGTTTACCTTTCCCAATAAGTAACTGGGTCAGAAGATCACTTAAAAAAACAATTTGTCAGAGTGGGATCTCCCTGTGAAAAGGGAGAACCTCGAGGCCCATCTTACATTCCATTTTATACGAGGGCAATTTGGAAATAAACCTCCATTTGACCGTGTGCGAGAAATAGGCGGGGAAGACGACACTGGTCCTATGATGCCATGCGCAGTACGTAGTTCAGTAGGCAGTGAGGAGTGGAAGGAGAAGGCTGTGTTGCACGTGACCCGTCTGCTAGATCAATTGAAAATGAACCCTGCCGTAGAAAATCCCGCCAAATGTGAAGATGCCAAAGGAGTAACTGCTAGGGAAGTTCACGGAGCGTGGTTCGACCATCTATTCAGAAGTCTACTGTGAAACATTACAAAAACTCAGACGAGTCATCCAGAACAAGCGTTGGGGCCTGCTGACTTCCGGTGTGGTGTTGGTTCATGATAATGCTTGTCCACACACCGCTAAATGCACCCAAGAACTTTTGAAGCAGTTATGTTGAGATGTTTTTGATCACCCCCCCCCATAGCCCAGATTTGGCGCTGAGCAGCTACTACTAAGGAATTTCAAACCTTGTAAGACGTTGCAACAGGTGCCTCAATTTGAATGGCGATTATGTCACAACGTCATGTCATGTGGTAGTTTTCTAATATGTATAATAAAAGTTCTTTATCTGTGAATGTCTATCATTGATAACCAAATGGGGGTTTATTTCCGAATTGCCCTCGTAGTTAAGACATCAAAGGAAATGAAAGAGGAAAGGTGACTGGACAGGAGAAAAGTAACTTCCTCTTTGCATAATCAATCAGTTACATGTATTCAAACATGTTACATTTATGTCCATTTAAATGAGGTCTGACATCAGAAGAGATATTGTAAGATTTAAAGAACGGCTGTTTCAGTTCGGAGGTCATTAAAGGACAACTGTAAGATATTAACGAGGAAAAGGTTGCTTGGAGTTCACGAAGAGACAAACTAGACACCAATTAGCACTAACAAACTTTTTCTTATCCAGCCATCTCTTCTATAGTTTATCTTTTCAGTTTAAGAATGTTCGAAGCTATTGATCAATCCATATAGCAATAGGATAAAAACGTTTTCCTACATTCCAGTTTGTAATGAGCCTTAACACTGTTTTAAAAGAGAGAAAATCAGTCCAATTAAAATATAAAGTCACTCTGTAGTTAACAAATTACAAAGTCTATGTCATGTGCCCCAGCAAAGCTCTTGATCAAATATGTCATTGTGATCCCGAATTAAGCATGAAAGTAACATCTCATTCAGATTTCTGGTGACTATCATAGAAACATCTGTGTTGGGTTGTTATTTTCCCCCTTAAACCACAAATGTTTGGCACTGACATCTTCTCGGATATTTTTGAACTTCTTATCAGCCCACAGTCCTGGGATCTCCTGGTGATTTCCCGGCAAATATCGATTAGGATTTTCATTGTTTAGTTTATAAATGAAGACAAAGTCAGTCGTGTGGACGAATGACAACAATATGTCAGGAAACCTTGTTGCCTAATCATCTGAAATCAAGGCATTGAGCTTCTACTTGTCTAGCTTTATTTTAACAACCTCTGAAACGTTGTTGAGATCACAATCTACTCTTCATGGCTCAGTAAATTTAAGCCATAACAAATGTGAAGTCAAAATACCACTGAGAGTAAATAGAACTATGGTTTTTTTTAAAAAAAATAAGTATTTGTTATTGCACTTAAGTATTTGTTATGTGTTTATACAGTCTGTTACCAGACCAATCACAGTAATGTGGAATAAACACAACCCTGCTTCAGAAACAGTTTTAAGAAGGAAGTGACTGGATCTCTTATCCGGCTCACTTTTTTCTTGTAGATGTTTTCAACCATCTTTAGGGGGTTTTTTTTAGATCCTCTAGCTACCAAGCTTTTATATTTAGACTAGATTTAAACCATCATGCACGCAGCAGGAGGAATAAACCAGGAGAAATAATGCAATCCATCATGTGGCATCATTAGGAGAATAGGCTAATAAAATGTGTCATTCATGGGCCAGACGGGTATATAGATAAATAGATATTGAGCCTGAATCATCTTCAGCACCCCATCTTTTCGAAGAAAGAAAATGACTAGCAGTAATTTCTCCTTCTAGAAAGACAGATGATCCTCGGGAGTGTAGCCTGTGAAAATTGGAAGTAGTCTATTGCTATTTATTTCCTGGTCACTTTCAATTCAAACACCGTTCCATATTTCAGCTCCATCCTCTTCTTAACCCCCAAATTTGGCTTCCTCGTCTATTTCTGTTGCAGACTTTCATGAAATGGCATTGAACCCATGTTTGTAATACGTGTCAGTGAGTTTGGTGTGGTGGGACTATGACTTGTGTCACCTGTCTCTCATTTCTGGTGGGTCACTCCCACCTCTGTTTCATGTGTTGGGGTCAGTGGTGGGATTCAGCCAGTTCGCACCAGTTCGGCGGAACCGGTAGCTAATTTTTTGTTGCCCAAGCCCAGAATGGACTCCCGGAAGTGGCATCCACATAGAGAACCGGTTGTTCACCTATTTGAATCCCACCACTGGTTGGGGTCTACCTTTTCATAGAACCATCTTTTCTCTTGGTCTAATGTTGACAGGCTCAAATATGCAGAGCTATAGGATTGGATAACAAAAGCCCAGAAAAGAGTCTGGTGGTACATTTTCCATCCAGAAGTTGTATTTCAGAAGTTGTATTTCACTTCATCAGCTGTTGCTGCATGGCTTCATGAGATGTGTGGAGAGACAATATTTAAATGGGAGTAGGGGTGAAGTGGAAGGGAAGATGGGTTGGTTAAATAGATACAGGTAAGAGGTTATAGGTGTTTCCAAGCAAAAGTGCCCCAATTCTTTATGATAATATATTTTTTCCCCAGTCCTATATGGCAATACACAGACTAATCTGAAGGATATTTTGCAATAGAGATGAACTGGAAGGTAGCAAAAAAATAATAATTACAAAATGGCATATCTGTCCATCAATCTGTCCATAGTGCTAATGTGTACATAGCAAAACAAAAGAAGACATTCAGGTGCACTGGATTATTTTCCAAAATGCTTAGATAATGGTTAGATTGGGAAAGGACGGTTGGTCTGTTATAATGCCTGGATTGCAACGTTCTAATATCTAACTAAAAGAGCACCAAAACACAGTTTTTTTAAACCTTTCCTGCGCCTCAGATAGCATCACGACAAAACCTCTGTTCCAACTTCCATTTTTATACATTATGAATCACGTCAGAAACACAATTTAAATCAAAACTACTAGGTAACATTTGCTCTGATGGAGGTTTCTGCTGGAAAGCAAACAACCCCTGATAAATTAACCAATAAATTGTATTTCACAGTCTCTCATCAATTCTGCCTGCCTCGGGTAATAGAACTGGGATGGAGACTTTCAGTGGAGAATTTTCCAGAACAAATGGATCAGTTGCATTTATATTTGTTTTCTGTTCTTTATGTCACCAATTTGACAGAAGGTGGCAACAGTTTAGGTCTTTTTTTCTCTGTGCAATCAGCCAGATAATGAGGTAATTTGAAGCACATCTTGATTATATAACTCCTTTTCCACCCTCTCCCCTGCAGGTATGAAGTGAAAGTAGGATCGATGAAGAAAACCCAATAGAGACAATTTTAGAGTCATAATGATAGCTGATCGAAAATAGCTGAAATTCAGTTCAATGTGATGTCATTATTTTAAAAAATAACCTTAAATGTTCTGGGATTGGTATGCTTCTTTCCCCCCCTTTTTCAATAACAGTGAATTTGTTTTACAGCCCAGTTAGACCTGCCAACTTAATTTGAAGTGAGAGAGGAATTATTCTTCCAATTTTGTTCTCCTCACTGTTTCCATATCCTGAAGTGATGGCCCCTATTTATCAGGACCTCTCCTTGAAAAAGAAAGATCTAAGTTGGACTGTTTACAAAAATAAAAATCAGAGAATTATTTTACAGATTGCCTACACATCTCTTCCTACAAATATTTGGAGGAACTCCAACATTTTAGGAAGTCCTCAAGTTGCCTGCTTCTCAACCTACATATTTCAGTTCCTCTTTTATGGTTCTGCAATAGAGATTAGATGTATCTTGAGGGCAATCGTTAGATGGGTAGATGGAGATACTTGATAGGAGCTCCTGTTTCTTTCCATCTTCCACCCTGAGCTTCTGCCATGAGAAGCAGACTTCTGGGTAACTAGGCAGTTGTTGGCTACAACTTAGATGTTCATAATTCCTGTACTTCCTTTGTCTTCAGGTAACTGTTCCTAGGGGCAGAAGTTTTAGAACTGAACAAGGGAACTGGGGTGAATGCAGTGGTGGGATTCAACCAGTTCGCACCACTTTGGCAGAACCGGTAGCTAATTTTTTGTTGCCCAGGCCCAGAACGGACTTCTGAAAGCGGCATCCAAACAGAGAACCAGTTGTTCACATATTTGAATCCCACCACTGGGTGAATGACCATTATATGTCAAATGCTTCCCATGGTGGCAGAAAAGTAGAGCTTGGAAAGACTCTGCTGATTTTATACACTGTTGTGTTGTGTGCAGAATCACAATTGTTCTTCCTGATGCAATTCCAGTAATAAAACACATCACTCATCACTGCTGAAGTTGCTAAGCTTTCCTTTGTATTTGAAACAAAGGAATCTCAAACAGCTTTTTCTAACCCAAACTATTTCCATTGTCTTAGGTTACAGCTCTATGAGTGGAAGACTTGCTGAAGATGATGTCTCACAGCTTTACGTGGTGTAAGATGTAGCAGGTAAGAAAGCCCTATCAACGTGTAGTCCTAGGCCAGGGGTAGGCAACCTTGGCTCTTTTATGACTCGTGGACTTCAACTCCCAGAATTCCTGAGCCAGCCATGCTGAGGGGAAAGGGAGAGGTTTCCAAGCTGAGCCATGCTGGCTCAGGAATTCTGGGAGTTGAAGTCCACGAGTCATAAAAGAGCCAAAGTTGCCTACCCCTGTCCTAGGTGGTTTGGAACTTGTTTTCTTGTACAGAAAGAATCCACCATTCCTGAGCGGACTTTTTTTAAACCTTTCTCTTATCAATGTAGTTGATCAAGAATGTAAGGAGAGGAATTCTAGCAGTCTTAGGGATCAAAATCTCTGTAGGATTGCGAAGATGGCGTCCATCAGGATTTGAAGGACAGAGAAGAACTGACAGTTTGAATGTGGCTAGAGAAAAGAAGGCAGGGATTGGAGTTCTTAATTGGATTGAATGTGTCATCTGCATGGCTACAGGGATCTACACTGCTGCTTTGTAGACCATCTGAGGTTGGCTCCATCCTCTTGTTGATGTTATTTGCTGCCGATGTCATTTGTTTGCGTCACTGGGGAAAAGTACGGTAAGTGCTACGAGACAATGCCACTGGTATCATTCCTTCCAAAGGGAGTGACATTTTGTGCTGCCTTGGGCTTCTCCTTTGCCTGAATAAGTGGGAAATAATTAACAGAATAGTGTTAGGGTGAGTGTTAGTCACAGGGAAAGATATTCCTGTGCTTGCATTGGAGGAATGTGGCAGTTTGATTCATGCTGCAGGAAACCCTCTTGGTGGGAATCTCTAGAGCTTTGGAGAACATGAAAACTTTCCTCACCTTTTCAATGGAGAAGCGACCCCGTCACTCTTGGCTAGGGCTGTTCCATGGAGCTATTTGCTTTCTCTGCTCAGGAATCCTAATGTAGCTGAGATAATTAGAACAGGAGAGCCTTTAGCATGTGTGTGTGTGTGTGTGTCTGTGTGTATGTGTACAATGACTTTTTACTTGCATGCTACCCGTCATTCTATATATGGGGTAGCTAGTGTTTTAAAGCCCATGCAAACAAATGGGTGCCTTTGAAATGATTTGCACTACAGTCTCCCATCTTTTTTGCCTTCGCCATGCTGACTGGGACGAACAGGAATGAGTTCAGAACATCTTTGGGGCACCAGATTGCCTGTCCTGGTGATCAACATTAAAGATGAGTCTTAAGAATTCAGCAAGCCAAAAGTTGCTTTGCTTTTTTTAAAAAAAAGCAATTAGCTGATCAAAGGACCGGGCGGTGCTTCGGATTCAAAAGCATATTTTGAAGCATGTGGGCGTGTGAGTTTGCCTGTTGTACCTGTCTACAACTCTTGACTGTGCCATTTCCCAGGATTCACACTGCAGCTGGGGGCGGGATGTGATCCTAGGAAACGAAGCATTTGTCTTCCTTCCAGTTGGAAGCACTACCCAAGCCCAGTTAATAACAGTATGATAATCTAACACTGAAATATGCACCTAAATATTTTCAAATAAGCTGGCGCAAAGCCATAAAATAATTGGACTCGTGCTAGCTGCCTAAGTAAGATCTGCTGGATCTGTTCCATGAAATACTGCAAGCCCACACCGGCTAATGTTTTGAAAGGACTAGCATTTCAAAAAAAAAAATCATTTGCAATACATTTGCAGTTTAGAGGTGATAGCCAGGAATCAAACCCCTCTTTGCACCTGTGTTGAAGACTTTGGCCGTGCAAGGAAGCTCATGGCTTCTCCTCCAACTTGGCATATACCTTTGTTAGCAAGACTAAGGTTCCCCATCTCTTCGTCTGACTTGCTGAAATGGTGAATGAATGCCACAATGAAATATTCAACCATTGCTTAGGATTAAATGCAGCCGTGGTCCCAGTGGGATCAATTAGGAAGTGAGCAGCCATTCGAAGCTCGCCAACCAATAAGCCGTCAATCAGGCATAGAGATTGGAGCATCAACTGACCTCCAGGTGTGGGGCAGCTTCCCACTTCAACAGCAATTTCGTTGAAACAGGCCAATTATTTCTTTCCTTTGACATCAATAGCTATTGTGTTTTCAGTTGTCCTTTAATGACCTCCGAACTGAGCCAGCCGTTCTTTGATCTTCAGTAGCTAACCAAGAAGAAGCAGTTTCCCCCCCCCCCCCGCTGGTTGATTTTTTTTTTATCAGATTAAGTATAATTTCCTCCCGTCCATTGTTGCTCATTCGGGTGGGCGAGGTTTAAATTAGCAGATCAGAAGGCACAATTGCATCCCAGCCCTTGTTGGTAATTAAAGCGGGGTGGAAGAAGAGGGACGGGTGGCCTTTGCAGAGCTCCTGCACCAGGCGTAACCAATTCCGCCGTAAAATAATTAGGCCCTTTTCAAAAGAGGCGATTATCATAAGTCGCGCGGAAATAAATTCCAGGCAAGGGTTGTTTGTGAAATCCTTTTGAATTCAAGCAATATTAAAAAAGGAATAAATATGAAGGAAGAGCAACCATTAAAGTTTTGAAGCAAAACAATGTAAAAGGCATTGTTTATTATGGGACAAGAGGGGCGACATACCCAACGTATTTGAACAGGTCCGCCTTCTCAACGCTTTTATAGAAAAGTGAATCTCGGCGCAACTAAGGGACCTTGTTTATTTATTTGTATTCCGCTCTTATTATTTTTACAAATAACTCAAGGTGGCAAACATATCCAATAGATGAGGGGGTCCCCAGCCACCTAGCTATGGCGTACTACCAAGCCTTGAGGCTTTCAGAACTGGGCCATGGAAGGGACGGGTGAGCATGTCCACGTGCGCACACATTCCCACTCACGCAACCAGCTGGCTTTCATGCCAAAGGTGGAACTATAACTCCCAGTTTCCTGGGGATTGGCCCAAAGTCACCCAGCTGGCTTTTATGGATAAGGTGGGCTTAGAATTTATAGTCTCTCAGTGATTGACCCAAAGTCACTCAGCTGGCTTTCATGCCAAAGGTGGAACTATAACTCCCAGTTTCCTGGGGATTGGCCCAANTGGCTTTTATGGATAAGATAGGATTAGAACTCATAGTCTCTCACTGATTGACCCAAAGTCACCCAGTTGGCTTTCGTGGCTAAGGTGGAACTATAACTCCCAGTTTCCCAGTGATTGGCCTTTCATGGCTAAGATGGAGCTTGAACTCATGGTCCCCTACTTTCTAGCCTGGTGCCTTCACCACTAGACCAAACTGCCTCTACGCCAAGGATCCTAGATTAGACTGGGTGTTGGAGGGGAAAAAAACACCTTACTTTCCAAATCATGGGGTGAACTAAAGTAGTGGAAGGGTAAATATTAAAAGGAAGATCTAGAATGGAGTTGCTGAACCTTAATAGTCCTCATCAAGTGTTTCTCAAAATGCACCAGGACTGAAGTCTACCTAGAAAGACCTTCTCTTCTGGCCTCCTGTCATCCTGATGTACCTGCTGGTCTGCCCTGACAGTTCGCAACGTCTCCACGCTGAGAATTCCATGTGTGTTCATATGAATAATGGAAGGCTAGTAGCATTCTCCGCGGATGTCTCTTCGCATTTGTATTACAAGAACCCTGCAAAGCTCAGCCTCGTTCCCCCATGTTGTTTAAAATGGGTACAACGCCATTGGTCAGTGACTGTAATGCCAAATGAGATGACCTAATTGTGTGGCTGTATGTAAGGCAGCTTCCTACGTAGATTAAGGGTAGATTAAGTACCATTCAGTATGCTGACAGCATATCGTTTTCCCGTCTCTATGAGACCATGAAAAGCTGAATTGTTTTAAGATTTGAGCCACGTGGCATCAATAAACCGAAGCATCATCTTGATAAAATGAGGATCTGCTGGGTAGATGTTTCACCAGTTGAATTAGGGTGGTGGGCACCTACTTCTGTATGGAGTTGCCCTCTAACTAATTAAGGAGAATGAAGGAGAAATTTCTGACCAGACAATTAATCAGTGGAACGACTTGCCTCCAAAAGTTGTGTGTGCTCCATCACTGGAGGTTTTTAAGAAAAGATTGGACAACCGTTTGTCTAGAATGGTGTAGTAGGATCTCCTACTTGAGCAGGGGGTTGGACTAGAAGACCTCCAAGGTCCCTTCCAACTCTATAACTCTGTATTCTATTCTGCATTTTTTCTGAAGAAACTTGCAGTTGACTGTTCCTTCATCTGGCTTCCTTACCTGATCTTTATTACATGAATCATCTATGGCCAAGCTAATCAGGTTGAACTGCAAGTGCTTAACTCACAACTGCACTTTCCCATCTATATATTTATTTTTTTTCCTTTCCAACAAAAACTGAAGACCTCTTGCAACTCTCAAACTGTCGCAAATGGCTTCAAATCCTGTCCCACCCACCCGGTCAGAACAAAATATGATAAAATGCTTTCTGTTTTCTACAGTTTCTAAGGGAACTCAACTTTCAAAGCTATTTCTTAGTCATATATCTTAGGTTACTGAGCTTTCTGCATACTTTGGGTTTCACCGTTTTTGTTATACATTTTACTGTTAACTTCAACCTCTACTAGCAGGTTTTGCTCAGATCTGGGGGGGTTGAATCCTCTCTGAGTTCTGAGCATTCCTTGGTTTTCCTACAGAAAAACCACTCCGTCTTGGTTACTAAACTGATATATTCAAAGCAGCTGCTTTTTCTTTAGGGTTCCTCAACAGAAGTAAGTGAATCTTCTCATAGCAACCATCCACTAGTAATCTCTAAATATAGGGAAGGGGCTGCATATAAAAAAAAGCAAGCTTTGATCACACCATCGTGGCTGCCATCTTGACTTATTTTACCCCTATCCTGAATATGTTCAGCATAGGAAAAACAAGATGCCAAAATCAGCTGCACCTTTGTCTGGTCTTCTATCCTTAGGTATGCATTCCTTGATTGATTAGGTCAGTGGTTCTCAACCTGTGGGTTGGGACCCCATTTGGGGTCGATCGACCATTTCACGGGGGTCGCCAAGCAAGGCTGTCTGCCATTTTTTTTGTCCGCCATTTTTTCCCCCTTTTCCGGCGGGTGCCTTACCTCCCTTGGGCTGGGCCAGCTGGTGGTCGGCCTGCTCCGTCTCTGCCGCTTGCCAGCTACGCCTCGGCCGGCGCAGGGTGCGGAACCACGCATGCGCAGTGCTCCCAGGCAGGGAAAGTCCTCGACTTACGACTGGTTGGGTAGTCTTTGACTTACGACAGGTTTAGTCCTCGACTTGCGACCGGTTTAGTCCTCAACATATGACCGGTTTAGTCCTCGACTTACGACCAGTTGGGGTCGCGGCATTAAAAAGGTTGAGAACCACTGGATTAGGTGCTGTCGAATCATGATTGACTTTTAGCAACTGCATCATTTGATTGTCTCCATGACAATCTGTCCCTAACCTGGTTTTTAGGTTTCTCAATGGTGTATTCGTTGCCACTGTCATGGAGACCATTTACCTTGCTCATCTCCTTCTCTTTCCTTCCACCATTCCCAGCATTTAGAGCCTTCTCCAGAGAGCCAAGTATAAGAGATACTGGTAAAAGTTTGAGGCAAAAAATTAAGGGAAGACCCCGTCATCAACCTCAGGAAACTAAGAATGCTCAAGATTGACACTCTATGTATCTTTTTTTAGGAGAGCAGAATGGCATCACATCTCCTGAAGGAAAACGCAGCTGATTGAAACATTTTCTATTTCCTCTCTTCCCTCTCTAAGACCCTCAAGATATATAAGATTTCAACAGCTACAGACCCTGAGCACCAGCTAAGAATTGTGGCTGGTGATGCCCATCATCTCTTGAAGTGCCAGGTTGACCAAGTCTGGAAAAAATGTTGACCTTTTAGCTCCCAGGGATGATGATCGTTTTTATGGGTTTGATATCTACCTCCCTCATCCTTCACCACCTACCTGCCACCACAGCTAATATTTTCTACTTCGTGGAGCCTGAACAACTGTGATCGGTTACGGTTCCGTTGGAAAGGGTCTGGTCTCCCTGGATGTTTTCTTAGTGAACCAGAGCACATAAAAGCTTAATTATAGATAAGTTGTTTCAAGAACAGAAATGTCAGGGAGACGATTTGCCATTTCTTCCTAGTTGCTGGGGTATTAGTTATGATGATTAGAGTTGCAGGAACAAAGCTATTAGTCAGCAGATTTGGGTAGGACAAGCTGTACTTTGCTTCATCTTTTTTTAAATGTCCACAGGTTCACTGATTAGGCATCAAACACACCCAACTTGAAAGAAATGCACTAGGATATTTCTGATGCTCAGTCAGGATGAGATAAATCTCTGTCTCTCTATCTGTCCCTCTCTCTCGTCTGTCTGTCTGTCTGTCTGTCTGTCTGTCTGTCTGTCTGTCTGTCGTCTTCTTCTTCTTCTTCTTCTTCTTCTTCTTCTTCTTCTTCTTCTTCTTCTTCTTCTTCTTCTTCTTCTTCTTCTTCTTCTTCTTCTTCTTCTTCTTCTTCTTCTTCTTCTTCTTCTTCTTCTTCTTCTTCCCTCCCTCCCTCATATCCATCCATCTATCCATCCATCCATCCATCCATCCATCCATCCATCCATCCATCCATCCATCCATCCATCTATCTATCTATCTATCTATCTATCTATCTATCTATCTATCTATCTATCTATCTATCTATCTATCTATCTATCTGTGCCTAGTATATAACAAATATTGAAATATCTGAAGTATGGTTAAAATGACAATAAATAATATTGTTAAGCCCACCAACTAGAAGAGCAACACAAACAACTGGTGAAAAACAAAAACAACAAAGTGAAAACTGGTACAGAGCTTAAGCTTAAGAAAAGGCCTTCTGAAATAGCTCTTTGGTTTAACATTTTCCCAAAGACCAGCAAGCGGAACCTAGTCTGCCCATAGGCTATTCCAAGGTATTGGCATTGCACCCCAAAGGCAGCATCTTCTACCTTCGGCTGTCCTCACTTCCCAAAAGATTTAAACTAGAAGGCGGTTCTCCCGACAAGATTGAGTGGGTCAGTCCAATCTAGCCTATGTTTCAGGGTTTCAACTTTAAGAGAGTTTACTGTTCTAATCCCTACTGTATTATCATCTAGGATCTGCAAGACACTGTCAAAAAAAAATCAAGATACAAAGGTATGAGTTATGTTTTCTTTTGCATGGAAAAACAGGTGGATCTTCAAAGGCACCATCTCCACCGTTGAATCAGCTGTTTTGACTATGCATTGAGGACACCCTGATTAACCGTTCCCTCCCACCTTTAATGAAGCTTTAAATTAAAAAAATAATTTTGTCTAGCATTATTGAAATGTAATTTTATTAAACCCAATAGGAGTTTAACTCAACATGGTTTCTTTGATAGGACGTAGTTACTTATCTACTAGATCTCAAAATGCGCGAGGCCCATTTATTTAACACATTAGAAAGCTTTGACTCTCCCATCTTGGTGGTCCTTCTTTCCAAACGAGGAATGATGGCTGGGTTGACTTCAGTGCTGTAGTTCATTAAACCTTCCTTTCTGCCACCCTCTATATTTCTTCCAAATGTTTCATCTTGCTGGTGCTTATCTTTGAAATAATATTCCGCCACAGTGTCATCAGCTGATAGGCCCATTTATCATGCTTTGCCTTGAGAAAAATCTATATGATTATCTTTGTTCTTATGTTTCCCTGTAAAATGTTATAAACTGAAGGCTTCTAGGATTTTGACAATGAAGAACTAAGGGAGGGACATATTAACAATATTGCTTCTAAACTATTTCTCCTACTGAAATCACCGCCCTTTAAATTCAGGTGTATTCTCTTATTTCTCTCTCTCCTTAGTCTTAGTGTGATTGTTATAAACAGAGTGTGGGAATCTGCGGGTTGCTTTCCTGTGTTTTGTCTTTTGCGGGTGCACTTTCATCTCCTTGTGTGGGTTTGATCCTGTTTTTCATTCAAGAAGTTGGCCTCTTGGTGCCAATGTATGCCCCCTCCCCAAACTCTGGTTAGTAGATTTGGAGATGTGGAATAAAACACTAAGTCAGAGGTAGGCAACCTTGGCTCTTTTATGACTCGTGGACTTCAACTCCTAGAATTCCTGAGCTGGCTGGCTCAGGAATTCTGGGAGTTGAAGTCCACGAATAATAGTAATAATAATAATAATAATAATAATAATAATAATAATAATAATAATAATAATAATAATAATAATAATAATAATAATAATAATAATAATAATAATAATAATAATAATATAAATAAATAAAGTTGGAAGGGACCTTGGAGGTCATCTAGTCCAACCCCCTGCAAAGGCAGGAAACCCTATACGATTTTGGACAAATGACTGTCCAGTCTCTTAAAAACTTCCAGTGTTGGAGCATTCACCGCTTCTGGAGGCAGGTTGTTCCACTGATTAATTGTTCTAACTGTCAGGAAGTTTCTCCTTAGTTCTAGGTTGCTTCTCTCCTTGGTCAGTTTCCATCTGTTGTTTCTTGTCCTGCCTTCAGGTGCTTTGGAGAATAGCTTGACTCCCTCTTCTTTGGGGCAGCCCCTGAGATATTGGAACACTGTTATCATGTCTCCCCTCGTCCTTCTCTTCATTAAACTAGACCTACCCAATTCCAGCAACCGTTCCTTATATGTTTTAGCCCCCAGTCCCCCAATCATCTTTGTTGCTCTTCTCTGTACTCTTTCTAGAGTCTCAATGTCTTTTTTACATCGTGGTGACCAAAACTGGATGCAGTATTCCAAGCGTGGCCTTACCAAGGCCTGGTAAAGTGGTATTAATACTTTACGTGATCTTGATTCTATCCCTCTGTTAATGCAGCCCAGCACTGTGTTGGCTTTTTTGGCAGCTGCAGCACACTGCAAGGTTGCCTACCCCTGCACTAAGTCGTGATTCCATTCCCCTGTGCCCGTTCTCGTAAAGCAGAGCTCTGGCTGGCAGAGGTCTTGGGCATTAGGTGGCACTGTTGCTCCTGTTCAACACAACTTATGCAAAGTTTCCCTGGGCTTCTAGATCTGGAATAGGTCTGTGAAGACAGGGGAAAGCCAAGTAGATCATGGCAGGGTGAAAATGTTACCATGGAAAGATGGGTGACAAATAAATTCATGGAATTTTGGAACGTCAGGGTTAGAAGCAGAGATCAGTGTTTTGCAAACTTGCCAACGTTAAGACATGTGGACTTCAACTTCCAGAATTCTTTTTGAAGTCTACATATCTGAATATCGTCAAGTTTGAAAAACGCTGATTGAGTCCGACACTCTGCTCGGGGGCAGGAACTGACTCCTGCAGCTTTTTATTGGGAGAAGCGCGAAGCTTTCTACCAGGAATGAAAAATCGTTTAGGATGCTTGACTAATCGGTTTCCCGTACAGATTTCAAATTTGCCGGTGCTATTTGCAAATACTGAGATATAAGCATTTCTGTTTCAGAATAATAATTTTATATCACCCATCGAATCTCGAAGAAAACTTGGTTAATTACAGGGTGGCAAATTGGATTCATTGACTAGAACACTTTATCTTCAGTTGAATTGCAAAATTGTTAACTGCATTGATGAAGACTTTCACTTCAAAGTCTTCATCAGCATACTAGCAATAATGTAGTTCCTAGAAAGTGGTTAAGATTTTAGTATTTTAGTATTTCCATGCGCCTTATTCTTAAAGAATGCAGACATTTTTCTTCTGTTTATGAAAGATGGAGTTTTAAATTCTTATGTAACCTTGCCGTTTAATTCTGGACATTAAGGCACTTGATTAAGAATGTATAATAAGTAACTGTCTAACAAATCTTTGGCTCTGCACCACATCCATGAATTTTGAATTTAGGTCTATGTATATGTTTAAATGTGTGTTAGGTATGTGTAAACTTTGAGAGCAAGCAACTAAATTTCATTTTTAATGTGTGCCATTCTGCCCACAGTAAAAAATGACAAGGTCATCTGTCTGCCTGCCTGCCTGCCTGCCTGCCTGCCTGCCTGCCTGCCTGCCTGCCTGCCTGCCTGCCTGCCTGCCTGCCTGCCTGCCTGCCTGCCTGCCTGCCTGCCTGCCTGCCTGCCTGCCTGCCTGCCTGCCTGCCTGTCTGTCTGTCTGTCTGTCTATCTATCTATCTATCTATCTATCTATCTATCTATCTATCTATCTATCTATCTATCTATCTATCTATCTATCTATCTATCTATCTATCTATCTATCTATCTATCTATCTATCTATCTATTTTTTCTGTATTTGGGAATTGGATGGATTTGAAGCTCTTTGCCATGAATATGCTGATGATACTCAGCTGTTCCTGTGTAACGCTGATTATCTTAAGAACCTTTGTGGATCTGGGTTTAGGAAACAGAACTGAAACTGAATTCTGACAAAACAAATTATCAAGTCCCACACAAGAACAAAGAAGTAAGAAAGACACAGACTTTAGAAAGGGATTTGTAATGCTGTGCTTGCTGTAGTCCTCATTCTAGTCCTCATTTATAGTGAGTTCATTAAGATAGAGAGTCTTTGAATGTTGTGAACTGCTTCTTCCCATATTTTGGGTGATGTGGACTGAGTTGCAGTTTATAAAGGAACAGTCAGTAGACCTGTGTTCCTTGAATGCTCGTGTCTAATTTTCCTTCCATTATTTCTCCAGCCTCCCCAGGATCTCTTACAGCGGTGTTTCTCAACCTTGGTAACTTTAAAATGGGCGGACTTCAACTCCCAGAATTCCCCAGACAGCTTGGCTGGCTGGAGAATTCTGGGAGTTGAAGTCCACCCATTTTAAAGTTATCAAGGTTGAGAAACACTTTCTTGGGGTTGTTGCTGGTTCTAGACGATGCATTCCAAAGATACTTGTAATCCTGCTAGAATCCTGGAAGAGATTGCACATCTTCTAAAGCAGGCATGTCAAACTCACGACGTCACGTGACGTTGTGCGACGTATCGCGACTTTCCCCCCCATTGCCGGCAATGGGGTGGGCGCGGTTTCGGAGTGACGCATCCGGCCAGCGGGCCGGCAGTTTGACATGCCTGTTCTAAAGGGTGAAGGTGGCATATTTTTGAATCAGGCACTGACCCCGTGGCAGGGGATGGTGCTTGTATTAATTTTGGTTCCTATAAGAGGGAGATTTGGTATTCATGATGCATGCATTGATGATCTCCAGGTTGAATTAATGAAATGTATTCTTTATAAGAGGACCTATACCAGGGGTAGGCAACCTTGGCTCTTTTATGACTCGTGGACTTCAACTCCCAGAATTCCTGAGCCAGCCATGCTGAGGGGAAAGGGAGAGGTTTCCAAGCTGAGCCATGCTGGCTCAGGAATTCTGGGAGTTGAGGTCCATGAGTCATAAAGGAGCCAAGGTTGCCTACCCCTGACCTATACAGTAGCATAATTGTTGAGTGGGTTTTCAGAGTCTGGGAAAGTTCTGCAAGCTCAGAACTTCTTCACATTCTTCCATTTTCAAGAAAATGGGTAGCTACCTCCCCAGTGTGTGAACTAACTGGTTATCAAGTGGATCAAGTAATCTATGAACTGGGCTATGGTAAACAAACAGCTGCCAAAATACCCTTAACTCTCTGTAAACATCTTGGCTCTTTGGTTGCAAGCAGCTGCCAAGAGCTTGACAAGTAGCACATTCATCCTTTGCAAAAACAACTATACTGGTTTTCCAGTTGGTCTCAAAGTCCCAGTCAAGATGTTCACTTTAGTGTTCAAGGTTTTATGAACCTGAGGCCTAAGCTCTCCGTTGGCAATACACCAAAATACTAACTTAAGCTTGAATTGCTTAATTAATTAAATAGATTGGGACGCACGGAGTTGCCATGAATAATGGAGTCAACTGAAAGGAAAACTATATATGTTTTCATTTTTGGAATACAAATAAGTCACAAATATCCGGCTTCCTAGAAGTCTACCAATCAAGCAAGGAATCTGTGGTGCTGTTTGCCTCTTATTGATAGCAGTAACACATTTTTCAGCACCTTTACTACATAGTAAGTGTGTATGCATGTCAGCATACACGCATGTGACGTTCCGGGCAGGCAAACCATAGAATGAACTTCTAACCAGTGACAGAGGTCTAAATAAAAAAAAAAACCAATGAAAATCTTTAATTTCAACCTGAACCCTGTGGCATCAGTAAGGCAATCAATTTAGATTTTGTGCCAGATTTTTCCAACAGATACAAATTTCCTGGCTTTTGCTCCTTTACCAAATTTGGTAGTGTTTTTCTTGGCCCAGAAACTCAAGATATTTCAAGGTTAGCAGAGATAGGACCACAAGACGACAGGGAAAAAACCCCGAGAAGCCACAGTAATTTAATAGCTTTATTAGGACCAATTAAAATATAACAAAGGAAGCGAACAAGACATCGTATCAAAAGGGAAAAAAATCTGGCTGGAAATTAAACAAGGTTTTGGGTTGGGTTTTTTTGGGGTTTTTTTTTACAGAAACCTTAGTCTCATCTCAATTTCTTCATGCATGAGCACAGTCTGATTGAATTAAATGACTAATTAGCCATGCATGAGAGAGATAGAGAAAATAGCCACAGATGGGAATGGCTATTGACACATCACCTAAAAAAGAGAGAAGCAGGTTTGATCACATTTACACAAGCTAATTTATTTTTACAGGGGCTTATCTTGAAAAGGTCCTAAAATGTCACTAGAAATACAGCACAATTCCAGAGATTGGGGAAGGCCACAATGTACATTACCTGATTTTGATAACTACTGGTGGAAATTTCAAGGGTTTTTTTCCCTTTCTTAAGATATCCTAAAACCATGGATAGGCTGGGCAGTCCTTCAGGGCATGATGGTCTTCAGTAAAATAAGACACTAGACCACTATAAGATCAGACCTTCTGTCTTCTTGGCATGGATGACTTCACTGCATCAACTAATGCACTGTGGGTTGATAGCTTGGTTCAAACAGTTTATAGCAGTGATGGCGAACCTTTTAGAGACCGAGTGCCCAATCTGCAACCCAAAACCCACATATGTATCGTCGGGTGCTGGGTGGGCATGGCCCATTGGGTGGGTGTGGCCCATTGGGTGGGTGTGGCCCATTGGGTGGGTGTGGCCAATTGGGTGGGCATGGTTGCAGTGGTAACGGCGGACTGGGTGGGACTAAAAAGTTGAATCAATGAATTCCAACTTTACGAGATCTTTTTTTTCCCCGCGAGAAGTTGAAATTGATTGATTGATTGAACCTTTTTTTTTTTGCACACGGCGGCAGAGGCCTAAAGTGAAAAGGTTTTATAAAACCCAGCTGAAGGCCTAGGACTGGGGCGATGGCGTGCGTGCCCACAGAGAGGGCTCTGCGTGCCACCTGTGGCACGCGTGCCATAGGTTCGCCACCGCGGGTTTATAGGATTCAGCATAGTAACAGAATAGCATTCCTTTTGGCTGTCTTCTGTCTCTCTCTTTTTCCTTTTCTCTTTCCCTCTTTATTATTTCATAAATCTTGATATATTGTCAGGTGCAAAGAATCGGGATCATATGAATTCTAATTCATGATTTGTTGTTCATACCTATACACAAGAATCTGGTCAACTAATGGTCAGCACTAAATTAGCATTCAAGAAGAGTTTGACTTAGATTACTTTGTGCTGGTTCCTCTCTTGATTCCATCCTCAGGCTCTGCCTTGGTCTTCTATATAATTTTTTAAAGAAGTTTTTTTAAAACAAAACCAATACAAATTTTGAAAGAAAAAAGTAATGAAAGTTAAAAAACAATTTCTGTTAATTCTAATGTTATATGGATCCCCATATCAAAACAACTTACCTTATATACGGCCAGAACTTGAAAATAACATTTAATGCAGCACAGTATTTAAACAAAATGGTTCGGTTGAGATCTGCATATGTGGGACTGATTGGGGTAGATTGCAAGGGTGACTCCAAGATATAATTTTATCATATTTTATCTATATTTTAAATTTCTGTACTCTATTTTAATTTCATTTTAGACTATATTTCATTCCAATTTCATTTTAAGTCGTATTTTACTCTAATTCCATTTTAAACTGTATTTTATCAAATTTCATTTTAAATTGCTTTTATCAAACTTTAGTAATAATTTGTTGCTGGAACTTTGTACTTTGATATGGCCCAAGAGCTAATCAATAAAGATTATTATTATTAT
>NW_015388003.1:272792-316823 GCF_001527695.2 Protobothrops mucrosquamatus | reverse complement strand
TTTTATCAACTTAAGCCTCCCAGAGTCATGTGATAGCGAGATGGACGACATATAAATTTAATAAATATTAAAGTAAAGAAAGATAAAAAAGTAAGTGGAAAAACGTGCAAAAAACAGAGAGAAAGAAGAGATAGAAAGAAAAGGCAAAGTTACGTACAAAGAAGCAGATTCAGATCTTCTTAGCAGTTGCAAGCACAGCAAAATTCTGATTTAGTCTGATTCTGCACTTGGTCACCTCATTTTTTTCCCCTGTGACATGAGAAGATAAGAAACACAGATCTCTAAGAGATTAAAGTTCCTTGCCTCTCTGAAGATACTTGTGATAAAACAGGGCTTTCCACTTGAGGATTGCATAAGTTACAAAACACAGTAAAAAAAAAAAAAGGGTGAGAAATATTGTGATCATCCCAAATCCACGTTGTTTTTCCGTTGCTGTTTTAATGAAGAAGCTGTAGACCGCACAAGGCTTTCCTCCTGTTGTGTTATATATTAGTTGCACTGAATTTCAAGGAGGATGCTGTTTGAGTTGTGATAAATTGTGGGGGTTCTGTTGCCATGAATAATTGATGCTTAAGGATTTAACATGCCAAATACTCAGGAGCAATCTGTTTTAGCCTCTTTGTCATGCATTTATCTAAAAGTTGTTCCCTCAAGGTCTGGCAAGTAAAAAACTGGATTTTTTTTTTCTACGCGGATGCAATGTTTTTGCCAGTGACAAAACTTATAAACAGCATGACAGTGTACGGACGGTAATTTGTACAGGAAAGACTCTAGAATAATTTGTATTTTTAAACATGATTTTGCACCTCAGGGTGATGGAGGTGCAGTGTTAGACTATATCAGGGGTAGGCAACCTTGGCTCTTTTATGACTCGTGGACTTCAACTCCCAGAATTCCTGAGCCAGCCATGCTGAGGGGAAAGGGAGAGGTTTCCAAGCTGAGCCATGCCGGCTCAGGAATTCCGGGAGTTGAAGTCCACCAGTCATAAAAGAGCCAAGGTTGCCTACCCCTGGACTATATCAACAAAAATATTGGAAATATTTGCAAGATATTATCATATAAATTTAATAAATATTTCTTAGATGAACTGTCACTCAACTTGGTCCCCTAAAATCTTTACACTGTCCTAGCAACAAGAGCACTTGTTGTGATAGTAATAGATCCAAGAAATAGCTTCAAGCTACATTTGTTTATACTTGGAAAAGCAAAGGTGGCTAGCAAGCAAGTACTGGAGCGCAGAACATCAGACATGAACCTAGAAGGCAAAATCCAAAATCACTTCTCATTTTGGCCATGCCGTGCATAGGATTCATTGGAAAAAGCAATTATGTTTGGAAGAGTTAGCACTAAAAGGAAACCAGTCCACCAAAGAACACGGTGGCTGGACACCACCAAAGCTGACACCAGCCAAAGTTTAGAACTCAACTCAAAGAAGTAGCGCAAGATCGGAAGATGTAGAGAAACCGGGCCCATAGAATCGCCAAGAGCAGGATTCAACTGAATAGATAATATCATTATTTGATGAATGGAGGGCAACCTGAACTGAGAAGCTAGCAGCAAGAAGTTCTTGGACAGGACCTTTTTGCTAAGTTAGATTTATTACATGTAATAAAAAATATATAGAAATAAATAAATCCATCTCCAGATTCAAATCTTACTATTCCTGTTTCTGCCTGTGTCCCCATTCTAACTCCACACAGAGTAGTTGTTACGAAATGAAAGACCACGAGACTTCAGTTTTTCCTTCCAAGTCAAAATCTTTCTAGACTTTCATAGACTATCTCAGCCAGAGGCAGAGCTGTAAGGAGCTGACTTTCCCAGTCTGTTTAAAAAGATCCTGGGATTGCAAAAGTGCTATCCATCAAAGGGAAACTGAATTTTTTTGCTTGTTTGTTATCCTTGCAGTGAGATGCTTTGAAGCTCGTTCGGATAAAAGATATGATGAACATTCTCAAAAGCAGCTTAACAAGGGCACCAATATTAGAAGATGCATCGCTTGAGTGAAGGGAAGACCTCAAAAACTGAAGTAGTCATGCTTGCTGAATCATGGCCCCTAAGGTCTCGTTGTGTTCATAAACCTTCAGAATAATGTTCTTTTTCACAAACAGGGTTTCGTGAAGCTGTTGGGTATGTTTCTTGGCTTCAGGCGATTTAGAAAGAACCGTGCAGGTATTTCTCAGAATCTGACCAACATAGTTAATTAAAAGTTGGTAGTACCCTAAAGGTTACAGTCCAAGATTGAAAATAACTTTCTTCTTCCCTTATCTTAGAAGAGGCAAACGAGGATTGTTGGTTGAGATCTCTGAAACTTCTGACTGCACAAAATGAGTTGTGGGTTGAAGAAATTGCTTCAGAAGCATATGCTCCCTGGGCCTAATTCTAAGTACTGAAAGTCTTTTTCTCAGCACTCATTTCTGTCCTAATTAGCAAACATATTGCATCACTGAACTCACAGTTAATAGGACAATAGTCCCCTAGATGCCTGTGATATATTGACAACATCTCAAACACTATTAATATCAAGTTGGTGGAGGACAAGGCACGGATTTGTCATCTTTTTAAATTACGAATGTCTGTTCCTCAGATGAATCCGTTTAATATTGTTTATGAACGTTGATGAGAATTTCTTTTCTTTTTTCTTTTTCTGATTTGTACCATCCGCTTTCCTGGAAAGTTTGTTGTTTTATACTTCCACATCAGTGCCGTTTCCTTGGAGCTGTACTGTTTGAGAACACTGAGATTTATTTTTTTTCTATCTACGGGAGTGACAGCTGAGAGGGTTGTTGTTGATTTTCTGAGGGACCTTTCTTCTCACTGGGGGTAGAGAATGATAAGGCTGAGCAATTCCTGAGGAGCAAATCCATTGACCAACTTGCCAGCTGAAAGATGTAGCTAATAGTTAGGTTCTCAGTGTTGAGTTAGGGCAGGGGTAGGCAACCTTGGCTCTTTTATGACTGGTGGACTTCAACTCCCAGAATTCCTGAGCCAGCCATGCTGAGGGGAGAAAGAGAGGTTTCCAAGCTGAGCCATGCTGGCTCAGGAATTCTGGGAGTTGAAGTCCACGAGTCATAAAAGAGCCAAGGTTGCCTACCCCTGGTCTAGGAGGCTCACCACTTAGAACAGGAGGACTTAGGACAGGGGTAGGCAACCTTGGCTCTTTTATGACTCGTGGACTTCAACTCCCAGAATTCCTGAGCAAGCATGGCTCAGCTTGGAAACCTCTCCCTTTCCCCTCAGCATGGCTGGCTCAGGAATTCTGGGAGTTGAAGTCCACAAGTCATAAAAGAGCCAAGGTGGCCTACCCCTGAGTTAGGGGCCACAGTGGCTCACGTGGTTATGATGCTGAGTCGTAAGTCCATTGAGACGTCAAAAGCTTGGCAGTTCAAAACCCGAGAGTGCTAGCCATGTGATGGAATGAGCTCCTGTCAATTTGCCCGAGCTCCTGCCAGCCTGGCAGTTCCAAAGCATGCAAGTGCAAGTAGATAAATAGGTACCACTTTGGTTGCAAAATATCAGAGACATAAAAAGGAGCCCCCCCTCAGGGAGCATTCCTCCAGAGAATGGTGATGTCACCAGCTCATCTTTTCAACCCAGAAGTACCTTGGTAGGTGCTTCAGATAGGAATGTAGTAGTAATAGTATTGAGTTTAAAGGCCTGTGGTCTTCTAAAAGTGGCACCCAACTGCAAGTGGCACCCAAACAGAGTGAGAACCGTTTCTTACCTACATGAAAGTCTTGAAGAGGACGAGTGAATGCTTACTAATCATTGGTGTCCTAGCGCAGGGGTAGGCAACTTTGGCTCTGTTATGACTCGTGGACTTCAACTCCCAGAATTCCTGAGCCAGCCATGCTGAGGGGAAAGGGAGAGGTTTCCAAGCTGAGCCATGCTGGCTCAGGAATTCTGGGAATTGAAGTCCACCAGTCATGAGGGAAACCATAGTTCCCTCATGCTGGCTCAGGAATTCTGGGAGTTGAAGTCCACGAGTCATAAAAGAGCCAAGGTTGCCTACCCCTCTCCTAGGGAAAGCCTGTGAATGCAGGAGGAACGTGCAAAAAGCCAGACAGATTTTCTCAATGAAGGCCATCGTGACTCACCCCACTTCCAGGGAAGAAAATTCCCCAAACCTCAGACTGATTCTTCCCATGCCCCTCGACTATGCTCATTGTGACTGCGCCAAATGGCCATGGCCCCCTCCAGAAAATTGAGGGAGGGAGCCCTTCCAACACGCCCCACCCCTACTCCCCTCTTTTCTCTACCTCACTGGTCTTTATGCCAACCTAAAAAGCAGGTTGTTAGCTGCTGAGCAGAGCCTGTGCTCTACTAAAGGCCTATGCCAGAACCCCATGACCCCATGCCAGCAAGGAGCCGAGGGGGGGGGGGAGGAGGAGGAGAAGATGATAAGATAAGATGAGATGAGATAACCTTTTATTGTCATTTTTTTACTGTGGGCACAATGGCACACATCAAAAATGAAATTTAGTTGCCCGCTCTCAAAGTGAAACACATACATGACACACACCTAAACATACTATATACAACATAATAATAATAATAATAATAATAATAATTAATAATAATAATAATAATAATAATAATAATAATAATAATAATAATAATCTGTAATACCATCAAACATCCATATCTGCCTATCCCAGGTCCTGGGAAAGGACTCGATAAGTAGACAAAATGCCAAATCCAGTCTGAACATCTGGCTGACTGTGTGATGATCCATAATAATAATAATAATAATAATAATAATAATAATAATAATAATAATAACAACAACAACAACAACAACAACAACAACAACAACAACAACAATAATAATAATAATAATAATAATAATAATAATAATAATAATAATAATAATAATAATAATAATAATAATAATGGAAGGGACCTTGGAGGTCATTGAGTCCAACCCCCTGCTCAGGCAGGAAACCCTACACCATTTCAGACGAATGACTGTCCAGTCTCTTCTTAAAAACTTCCAGTGTTGGAGCATTCACCGCTTCTGGAGGCAGGTTATTCCACTGGTTAATTGTTCTCACTGTCAGGAAGTTTCTCCTTAGTTCTAGGTTGCTTCTCTCCTTGATTAGTTTCCATCCGTTGCTTCCTGTCCTGCCCTCAGGTGCTTTGGAGAATAGCTTGACTCCCTCTTCTTTGGGGCAGCCCCTGAGATATTGGGACACTGCTATCATGTCTCCCCTCGTCCTTCTCTTCATTAAACTAGACATACCCAATTCCAGCAACCATTCCTTATATGTTTTAGCCTCCAGTCCCCTAATAATCTTTCTTGCTCTTCTCTGTACTCTTTCTAGAGTCTCAGCATCTTTTTTACATCGTGACAAATAAATATTAAATACTGTCCATCTTGAGTATATAACGGAAGGAAGAAGTTGAGAGTTCCCAAGGTTAATGCTGTATGGAATGAAACTGTGGCTGAATCTGGACGTTCTGCTATGGATACCACAAAGCCCCCTCCTCCCAGAAGGTAACAAGGAAAACAGGTCATGGAGAGGATGTGTAGAGTCCCAGATGATCTTACGGACCCTGCTCAAGCAACGCTTCTGTGCTATGTCCTGGATGGGAGGGAGGGAGCTGCCAATGATCTTTTCGGCCGTCCTCACCACTTTCTGTACCGCCTTCCTGTCTGAAGCAGTGATGCTTCCAAACCAGACTGTGATGCCCTATGACAGGATGCTCTCGATCGTCGCCCTGAGGATGTGGGGAAAGAGTTTAAATTCAACAGAGTTTCAGAGTTGCAAAGCAGAACTCCTCACACGAACCCAAGATGAATGCTCCTCTTGCCTCAAAGCGGTCTTCTTTCTCTAACCTGTCACTCGTCCTGTTGCAAATGGTTCCTTGGTAGCTGGACTGCGGCTTGAACCCTCCTCTCAATCATCTTAGCCTTCCAGGTGTATCTGATTCATCTCAGTTCCTTCCCTTTCCTCCTCCCCCCCTCAGAAGTCATTCAGGAGCTTTGTCTAATTCCTAATTCCTCACGGCTGCAGATTGAAAATCAAACGGAAATTTTGGCGGTGCTGCCATTTTAAATGCACGGATTCACACAAGGCCCATTAACTTCCATTTCCCCTATCCCTTTAGCTCTGCCTTACAGAATCAATTAAATGAATATGATTGTATCCTAGGAAGTAAACACTGTTTGAAGCCACACAGTTGCCTAGGTGCTACCGTGCTTATCTTTTTTTTCTACTGGTATGTGGGTTTAATGGTGCCCACGATAACGTATTCGATGGCATTTACTTTAGTCTTAGATTACCTTGATTTTAGATTAAAAAAATCAAATTGTGCCATTAACTCTTTCAGCAGAGCTGTCAGCGTGAAATCTTTTGTTGGAACCTCCAGAATAACAGAGTTGGAAGGGATCTTGGAGGTCTTCTAGTCCAACCCCCTGCTCAAGCAAGGGACCCTGTACCATTTCAGAAAAATGGTTGTCCAATCTCTTCTTAAAAACCTCCAGTGATGGAGCACCCATGACTTCTGGAGGCAAGCTGTTCCACTGAGTAATTGTTCTGTTCCTTAGTTCTAGATTGCTTCTCTCCTTGATCAGTTTCCATCCGTTGTTTCTTGTCTTGCCTCTGGTGCTTTGGAAAATAAGTTGACTCCCTCCTCTTTGTGGCAGCCCCTCAAACACTGGAAGACTGCTATCATGTCCACTAGGAATCTGTCCCTTTCTGAGGAGACATTGTTTCTCCCTTTTGCATTCTCATCCGACAAGACTCAATACATGTCCATTTAAGAAATGCATTTCTTTTATCTGACAGGTCTTTCTGAAGTATATAACCCAACAATATTTGGAAATGTGTTTGGTATTCCCCTAGACCCTTCGAAATGCAGAGTCCTTAAATACCTTTAAACACCCACACCATGCCCAGATTCCAGTGCCACGTTTTGTTTTTATCGTCAGTGCTCAAACTATTTTTCTTTCGTTAAATTGAGTCTTCCACATCTATTATCCAATTCATCACAAAGGATTTGTAGCCATCACAAACCTGATGCTTGAGTTCTAGTGTATGAAAGTATCACACAGTAATACAGTTTTTCTTATGTTTTTACTGCTATTTGAGATGTGATGTTATAGCTATGTATTTCCTTTCCCCGTAATGCCCCTTCCCTTGAGATCTTCCCCCACATGCTCGAATGGTTCCTGCTTATTCTACACTGGCTTTCTCCAATCTGATCTTTTCCTCTTATTCTCTGTATTACCTAAATCTTTTGCAGACAGAGCTTAGTCTGCCCTCTCAGACCTCCATTTGGAAAAAAAAAATTATTGTGAGAGTAATATAGTTAGGGACGGCGTGATGTTGGAAGGAGAAATATGTGATCACGTTTGTTAAGTTGCTGCCTTTTCCAGACATTTCCCAAATGAAATCTATTGAGCAAGTCACACAACTGTGGGCTGAGGTTCCTGTATTTGGAAAGGTTTTAAGGTCAGATCTATCCATCAACTGGTGGGCTTCCTCGTGGAACTCTGTCCTAACATTTATATTGCCTAAAATAACCAACTAACTACAAAAGGCCTTTTCTGCTTTCTGTGCAAAATCTTAAAAAATGTAATGTGCTCTTGAATCAGTTCCTACAGTTCTCTCTCGGAAAGTTCTTCTGTTCCCTTGCACTTTGGTGATTCGGGATCTATTTGGTGAGGAAATCAGACTTGTGATTGTGATTTTTGTGGAGGAATGTGGAGGGCAGAAAATGAGAGGAAGATAATAATAATAATAATAATAATAATAATAATAATAATAATAATAATAATAATAATAATAATAATAATAATAATAATAATAATAATAATAATAAAGTTGGAAGGGACCTTGGAGGTCATCTAGTCCGACCCCCTGCTCAGGCAGGAAACCCTATATCATTTCAGACAAATGGCTGTCCAGTCTCTTCTTAAAAACCTCCAGTGTTGGAGCATTCACAGCTTCTGGAGGTGAGGAGTTCCACTGGTTAATTGTTCTAACTGTCAGGAAGTTTCTCCATAGTTCTAAGTTGCTTCTCTCCTTGATGAGTTTCCATCCGTTGCTTCTTGTCCTGCCTTCAGGCGCTTTGGAGAATAGCTTGACTCCCTCTTCTTTGTGGCAGCCCCTGAGATATTGGAACACTGTTATCATGTCTCCCCTCGTCCTTCTCTTCGTTAAACTAGACATACCTAATTCCAGCAACCGTTCCTTATATGCTTTAGCCTCCAGTTGGAATACTGCATCCAGTTTTGGTCACCACGGTGTAAAAAAGATGCTGAGACTCTAGAAAGAGTACAGAGAAGAGCAAGAAAGATGATTAGGGGACTGGAGGCTAAAACATATAAGGAACGGTTGCTGGAATTGGGTATGTCTAGTTTAACGAAGAGAAGGATGAGGGGGGACATGATAGTAGTCTTCCAATATCTCAGGGGCTGCCCCAAAGAAGAGGGAGTCAAGCTATTTTCCAAGGCGCCTGAAGGCAGGACAAGAAGCAACGGGTGGAAACTGACCAAGGAGAGAAGCAACCTAGAACTAAGGAGAAACTTCCTGACAGTTAGAACAATTAACCGGTGGAACAACCTGCCTCCAGAAGCGGTGAATGCTCCAACACTGGAAGTTTTGAAGAAGAGACTGGACAGCCATTTGTCTGAAATGGTATAGGGTTTCCTGCCTGAGCAGGGGGTTGGACTCGATGACCTCCAAGGTCCCTTCCAACTTTATTATTATTAGCAAATATTTCTAACGTAAGGACTGAAAATTGGGTATTGTATTAGTTTCCAAAGCAGTTGCAGAAGGACTAATATTTGCTGGTTGGGGAATTTTAGGAGTCACAGTCCACACATCTTAAAGTTGCTTTGGTTGAGAAACACTAAGATAGAAGGTCAGGGTAAGCCATTTTTATTTTAAAATTGTCTGGGCCCTTGCTGTAGATAGTTGATTTTCTTAATGAACATGAGAATGCTTGAGTCAAACATTCTTGCGTCCATCCCTCTTCAACATCATGACATATTCCTTCTCATCAGCCTCTTTTTGAGGATTGCATCCATTCCATTACCTTTTCTTTCCTTTCTTCTCCCAATACTCATCCTTACCACATAGATTTGTTTTGCAATTTGATGCTCATTTATCCTCTCTGTGTGACTAAACCACCTCACTGTGTCCTTTACAGTAGTGGCCAAAATTGTGGAAACCTTTTGGGAAAAGTGTACAGTAGAAATGCCACCTTTGGTTAAGTTTCCACCCATTTTTCTTCTAATTTCTTTATAACTGTAGCCTTGTTCACTTAATAATACTATCTTACATCGCTTTCTGGGCAACCAGTCAGCTCTTTGCACTGTGACTTTAATTTTATTACGTTTTACAAGGTCACTCAACGAAAGAACACAAAAAAACCCAAACAACTTGATAGCCATCCCATAACACACTGACAAATGCCCTCCTCTCAGCTTCAATACAGGACATCAATAACTGACTCCTACTGTGATCTGATTGGCTCATTGCCAAAACAAGATGACAACTGATTGGCTCCCTAAACACTCACACTCATTGGCTACCATCAGATGAAGGAAAGCTACCTGAGATCAACCTGAGCAAGTTGTGCTTCCTTTTTCTGGATATTTGGCTATAACTTTTCATAGAATACAGTACAGATAATTGAACAAACTTTGTTGCATTACATTCTTGATTAAATTATCTTTCCAATGATATATAATTTTATGGTACTACTCCAAAAAAAGTGGTGTTATTAGCCATCAAACCTCAAAAATACACTTTCCCCAAAAGGTTTCCACAATTTTGGCCACTACTGTATAGTGACCACTCACTTTAGTATCCAATCAGTCCACGTTCTTTCAGCATCTGTTTCTTCCTTACCGTGTCACGTTCTTCATTTTTTTTCATGCCTGCTTCCTACAGTAAATAAATTATTCTCACTGCATTCACTTTACATTTCTTCTGACATATCCAAGTTTCACTTCCATGAGGCACAGTGGCTAAATGCCTGCTGTGATGCACAGCCATTTTAACTTATTTTGACAAGCATTCATTCCTTGCACACATATGCTACTTACTTTCTATTATCATTTGTGCATCTTAAAATGCTCCTATCCATTTTCCTCTTTTTACTAATTATTTTACCAAGCGACACAAATTCATCTAAATGCCCTAATTTTTCTTTGTTTATGTATTACTTGCAGCTACTTACTCTGTTTTTCCTGTCAAGCACAACTACTCTGGTTTTCAGTACATTAGTTTTCCGTTGCATTTATACTATTTAATATCCCCTACAAATCTGTCGTATTCTCAGCCATCAACATAACATCATCTTTGTGAACTTCTGAAGGAAGAAATGATGGACTGAAGATGACCAGAGGAAAGAATGAAGAACCGGCAAGTACAACAACTCCTTAAAGCCTTCTGCAGTCACCCACGAATCCTACAGACAGTTGCCCCTCATGAGGAAATTGCAAGATAGAGTTTCTCTAGAGGGGGTTAGAGCTTTGGGAGATGAGGGAATAGCCATCTTGTTCAAACCGTGGTTGGCGCTTTAAAACTACACTGGGTTTGCATACGTCCTTTCATAATCACTTTCAGAAATGACTTGTTAACTGCTTTTCAACTATTAGGAATCTTTGGATCAACAGGTTTTATAGCGCTGCATGAGTGTCCTTCAATTCTGAGTGAAAAAAGTTTTAACTACAGGTTTAAGAACTGTCAGATGCACCAACGTATCTGTTGGAGATGGGGGGAGGTTGGCATTTCACTTTTGCTGCATGCCTGGGAAATAGGGAGGGGGATTGTTCTTGGAGACAGGGCAGACGTCTTCCCAGCTGGTTCCAGCCAGGTTCCAAGGCCATCGTGCCCTGTGAGTTACCTGTTATCTGCCTTGTACCTCAGCATTCTCAAAACATCTTCTTGGCATCACATTGGCCACCAGTGGACTGGGGGTTGGGATTGGGGAAAACGAAAGAAATGCTTTGTACTTTGCGCGGGACTTTCAGATTCTGCCTCGCTTTACCACAATCACTTTCTCTCAGTAAAAGTTCTTTTGGTTCAACTCAATAGATTCAAGGGTCTCGCTTTCCTGAGGGACTAGCTGGGGCAGGTCCTTACAAAGAACATTTATATACACAGAAAGAGACAGAAACAGAGACAGAGACAGAGACAGAGGGAGAGAGAGAGAGAGAGAGACAGAGACAGAGAGACAGAGAGAGAGAGAGAGAGACAGAGAGACAGAGAGACAGAGACAGAGACACAGAGAGACAGAGACAGAGGGAGAGAGAGAGAGAGACAGAGACACAGAGAGACAGAGACAGAGGGAGAGAGAGAGACAGAGACAGAGACAGATGGAGGGAGAGACAGAGAGAGAGAGACAGAGGGAGAGAGACAGAGGGAGAGAGACAGGGAGAGGGAGAGGGGGGGAGAGAGAGAGAGACAGAGAGGGAGAGAGGGAGAGAGAGACAGAGACAGACACACACACAGACAGAGACAGAGGGAGAGAGAGAGAGACAGAGGGAGGGAGAGAGAGAGAGAGAGAGAGAGAGAGACAGAGAGAGGGAGGGAGGGAGACTAAAACTTTGATTCTAGAAGTTTACAAATGGACTAAAGAAGGGTCGAGATAAATCTGAAACAAGATTTTGGAATTAATTATAAGAATCCTTCCTGTGGGAAAATGCTTTGGTTTTGATTGATTTTTTTTTTTTAAAAAGAAAAACAATAAAGTAAGACTTTAAAAAATGAACACTAGAGGGAACTAGAAGGAACTAAAGCATAGCGAAACCGCGCCCACCCCATTGCCGGCGATGGCAAAAAAAAAGTCGCAATACGTCGTGACACGTCGCGTGACGTTGCGGGTTTGACACCCCTGAACTAAAGAGTACAATTCAGGGAAAAGAACATATAAATCTGATTTATGGACTAAAGCCAAATGCTCTAACACTCCACATACTGAAATACATTTTTGAAAAAAAAATGGACTCAGAAGTTCATATTAGCAATGTCCACAGAAACATAGAAGATGTTATGGAAGAAGAACAAGTTTTATCTGACAATACCAAGGCTGCATTGAAAGTGAGATTACAAATGACAGGCTATACAAGAATGACATGGAAAAAAGATGTTACCCTGAACCTATCGAAGAAGCCAGATGATGCTTTAATAATTAATAATTTAATAATCAATAATTAAAAGAGATAAACAAACAACACACCCAGAAAGCGGCCTGGATAATTTCCCCTACGTTGTATTTACAAAGAGGCTTGTTAAAATTTTGAAGAATGTCGCGAGAAGCAACAAAGGAGAAAAAAAAAAGGGAAAGAAATTTATTTTTAGGCATACAGAATGAACTACCCTCTGGTTGTTTCTGCACTCACTCTAGTTGTGGCCTTGCTCTTTGTATAAGGACACAATAAGGCCATTTTCTGCATGAGGGAGGGAGAAAGGCATCGTGGCCACTTTGGAAGCAAACAGCATCCTTTCAGAAATGCGCATCCAGTTAGACTATCCACACCTGTAGCTTGAATATTCTTTTTTTTTTTTTAACATCCGACGGCATGAATGGCATCCTTTTTCCAGCACCGATATTTATAGTGTTTGTTTCAAGTCTCCTTTTCCATATATCAAATCGTTCCTATATAGATTTCCCAAAAAAAAATCTCCTTCTAGCACTCCCTAAATTCAATTTCATCCCACGTTCATTTCATTTGGTGTGAGGCAGCAGTTTATCTTTCTTTATGTCCGCTCGTTTTGCTGAGAGGTTCACCTTTCTTCTAACATTTTTAGAATGCGGGATCACAAAATGGTGTGTTCCAGATCAAAAAAAAAGAACTGTTAGATCCACAAAGATGATTAGGGGACTGGAGGCCGAAACATACGAAGAACAGTTGCAGGGTTTGGGTATGGTAGTCTACAGAAAAGAAGGACTAAGGGAGACATGACAGCGGTGTTCCAATATCTGAGGGGCTGCCCCAAAGAAGAAGGGGTCAACCTATTCTCCAACTACTCAAAGGCAGGAAAAGAAGCAGTGGATGGAAGCTCATCAAGGAGAGAAGCAACCTAGAACTAATTTACTGACAGAACAATTAATCAGTGGAACGACTTGCCCCCAGATGTTGTGGGTGCTCCAACTCTGGAGGTTTTTAAGGAGAGATTAGACCGCCATTTTTGTCTGAAATGGTCTAGGTCTCCTACTTGAGCAAGAGGTCCCTCCCAACTCTGTTATTCTGTTCTGTTTTTTTTTAAAAATATATTTTATTGGTTTTCTAATTTTAACAAAAAGTACTTATGACACACCGTGGTGCTTGGATGAACAAACATTCCAAAGTGAAAACATATAAACAGCTCAACTTAATACATTCACCATCACCTCTCTGTTTCCCTCAAATAACATAGTAAATTTAATATATTCCATTTCTAGCTTGAATTTCTGTTACTACTAAACCTGTTTTAAAACTTTATCCATTTACAATTATCGTAATCAAATATTGTTTTATATCAACCAATTATGAGTTCTTCAACTATCTCTTCCAGATATGTTCAAGCTCGTAATCTCTCTCCTCCCTCTTTTTATCACCAATCTGTTCTGTTATTCTGTTGTTTCTTTCACTAATTCTGTCAGTCTCTCTCTATATACGCCATCATATCGATTGTGCTTTTAGATCCATTCCTTCTTTTAGGTATCTGCGTGAATAAATAAGAACTCCAATTGCATGTTCAAAGCAGGCATTTTATAGGCAGCGATTCACAGAATTTGAACGTCCCAGTATCTTTTTCTGTATTTTTTAAAAACCTCATTCTCATCCAATCCATTCATGTAGTCTGATCAGATGGTTTCCTTCTCACTGGATGTTATTCATTCAAAATGTTGCACATTTTCTCCAAACCTGTCTCTGCTTTTTCTATTGTCACTTTTCCTCGGAGTGTAATTTTCAGCTGTCAGCAAATTATGAATTCCTGTGTTTATGTACAACCCCAAGTTTTCTCACCCTGTTCTATGCAGACTTTAATTTAGAGACACGATTGTAAGCCAACATCCTGAAATATAGGAGATGCTTGCATTGTAAGCACACATTCGGGATAAAATTCTGGATAAATATTACATATTTAATACCAACGTTCGTTCAAGTCTTATTACGTGACCTTTGCCAATTCATTCTATTTCTCCCCTTTTAGTTCGGCTTTTGGCTAAAGCAGAATTATTTATGCAGACTAGGCATAAGTAAAAAAAAAAGTTGAATGGGTCGTTTTAGATAGCTCCTATGTTTTCAGTGTAAGGTGTTCCTCTGATGCTGTTCCTAACATCATTTTTTTTTTAAGTTTTTTATTGGGTACAAAGGAAAAAAAGATTAAAAACATTGAACATGGTAAATCGTCTTTGACTGACATCTCCGTCTTGTCAGTCCATATTGTACATTCATTACATATAATATATCTATATACAACTGTACATTTCTGGTCTCTGTCATTAACTTATATCTTTGCTATGACCTCCATTTTTTCCCCCTCCATCTATAAAATTTATTCCATATTCGATAAAATTCTGTTTCTTCCTGATTTTTTAATCTTTTAGTTATCCTGTCTAGTTCTGCGCAATACATAATTTTCTTTATTAGTACTTCCCCACTCGGTACTTTCATTGCTTTCCGCTTTTGAGCAAATAGTATCCTTGCCGCCGTAACCACGTGAATAATTAGATATGTGTCCTCTTTATTTACATTTTTCTCTAGTATTCCTAATTGTAATGTCTCAGGTTTGTATTGAATGTTTTGCCTAGTCATTTCTATTGCCCATTTCCAGACCATACGCCAGTACACTTGTGCTTCTCTACATGTCCACCATACATGAAAAAAGTGCCCTTTTCTATTTTACACTTCCAGCACATAGGTGAGTATCTGTTATACATTTTAGCTAATCTGGCCGGAGGGAGATGCCATCTGTAAACCATCTTATACAGGTTTTCTTTGTATGATGTCACCAGTGTGATTTTGTTAATATCATGTTTTTTAATACTTCATAACTTGCGTATTGCAGATGTTTATGGCAAAAACACTGATCTTTTCTCCCAGCTTGTAAATACTCTTGCATCAAGCACAGTAATCTACATTTTCCAGAGATATATCAGTGTAAAATGTGTTAAATGATATACTTTCCCCCATGAATCAATATAGTGAAACTCAAAAAAATTGTAGGAAAACAAGGATCAAACCACAAAGGCAACTCACCTATTGAAAAAGGTTTCAATGTTTGAGCTTTTCAGTCTACAAAAAAGATAAGTAGGGAGGTTTTTTTTTTATTAAAGGTATGTCTTGTCATTTGTATAGCACTCATGGCAGTAGAAAGGTATACCTCATAGTATAACTCCTTTGTTCCTCTTACTTGTCCTCACAGTACACAGTTTTTGGAGGCTGAGTACGGAGATACTCCAGAGATATTCTATACTCAGAGATCTGCTTTTCTAAGAATTGGAGGATAGGATAAAAAAATATAGGTGATGTTCTATTGTCCTGTTTGTTAGCTCCCTCTTTTATTTCACTGGGCTGCATCCAAATGCCTTTCTTTTTATCCAGGTTGTGCACAGTTACACACTGATGGCAAATACTAATACTATTTGCTACGTATATGTAGGGATGTGGGTCTATGCATATGTTCATAGTATGTTTAGGTGTGCGTCATGCATGTGTTTCACTTTGAGAGCGGGCAACTAAATTTCATTTTTGATGTGTGCCGTTGTGCCCACAGGAAAAAAATGACAATAAAGGTTATCTTATCTTATCTTATCTTATCTTATCTTATCATCTTATCTTATCTTATCTTATCTTATCTTATCTTATCTTATCTTATCTTATCTTATCTTATCTATCTTATCTTATCTTATCTTATCTTATCTTATCTTTCATTTCATTTCATTTCATTTCATTTTATTAAATTTATACCCCGCCCTTCTCCCGGAGGACTCAGGGCGGCTTACAGCCAGTTTAAAACAATGATACAAAACAATACAAAATTTAAAAATGATTAAAAATAAATATTCAAATTTGGCCGCTTCTACTAAAATTTGATTAAAACCAATTTAAAATCCACTAAAATTCCCTAGGCCAGACCTGCTTGTTGAAAAAGCCATGTCTTTAGGGCGCGGCGGAAGGAGGGGAGATCCGGGATCACCCGGATCACCCGGATCTCTGGGGGTAGTTCGTTCCAGAGGGTGGGGGCATTAAGAGACAATATGGAGTAGTGGTGAAAATATTGGACTAGGCGCCTGCCAATCTGTCTCTCCCAGAAGTGTGGTTGTGAGGAAAATTAAGGGGAAGAAGCAAAGCGTACAGTGCCATGCTCTGCTCTGCAAATGACAACACACATCTCTAATAAATTCAAATCAAATCAAATAACTTTATTGTGGCCATTAACCAGCAGAAAGAGAAAAGAGGAGAACATAGTTTTTAAAAAAATGTCCAGAACATTCAATAATAAATAAGGGCTCATGCATAAATTAGTTCCTTACTTACCTTTTTCTTTGATCGAAAAGCTTAAACACCAAAACCTTTCTTAATAGGTGAGTTGCTTTTGTGATTTGATAATTGTTTCCCCAGAATCTTTTTAGCTTCGCTATATTTACCTTATTCATTGGGGAAAGTACATCATTTAGAACACAGCAAATGTGAATGATGCAGTAATATATCCTGATTATAGATGTTTTCTCTCAAGGGAGATTGGGCTCAGGATCATCGCTCACATCATGTGGAGGTCAGCAGAATCAAAGAAGACTCTTTGGACAGGTGGTCCCGTAAAATCCTCATCTAATTGATTGATTGTTGTTGTTGTTGTTAGTTGCGAAGTCGTATCCGACCCATCGCAACCCCATGAACAACGTTCCTCCAGGCCTTCCTGTCCTCTACCATCTTCTGGAGTCCATTTAAGCTCACGCCTCCTGCTTCAGTGACTCCATCCAGCCACCTCATTCTCTGTCGTCCCCTTCTTCTTCTCTTGCTCTCAATCTTTCCCAGCATCAGGCTCTTCTCCAGTGAGTCCTTCCTTCTCATTAGGTGGCCAAAGTACTTGAGTTTCAACTTCAGGATCTGGCCTTCTAAAGAGCAGTCAGGGTGGATCTCCTCTAGGACTGACCAGTTTGATCGCCTTGCAGTCCAGGGGACTCGCAGGAGTCTTCTCCAGCACCATAGTTCAAAGGCCTCTTCAAGCATCATATCTGTTTGCCTTTTGGTACTGTCCATGGGATTTTCATGGCAAAGATACTGGAGTGGGTTGCCATTTCCTTCTCCAGTGGACCACGTTTTGTCAGAACTCTCTGCTATGACCTGTCCTTCTTGGGTGGCCCTGCACGGCGTAGCTCATAGCTTCATTGGGTTACGCAAGCCCCTTCGCCACGCCAAGGCAGGAATCCACAAAGGAGATCTAATTGATACTCCAACGTTAAGTGCTTTAAAGTGGGGGAGTCTCTTTTTGTGAATGGAGTTGGGCAGGCAGAAACTACAAATGGTCAGCTTTCCATAATAGAAAGCTACTCCTAAACAAGTGATCAGTTCACCTAGAATACTTCACCCATGCAAGATGGGTGTCCTAAATTTCATCTCTCTTTAAGAGATTCGTGCTGGCACCGCTCTTCACTTCCAATCCAGTGAGGTTGATCTACCCTCCTGCTCCTTCTAAGACTGACACACTCCCTAAAGTTTCCAGGCATCCTTTGATATCTCTGAATGTTGGCAGGAAAACATTTTTGAAACTGATATGGGAAAAGGAGTTATCCTTCTTTGCAGTTCCTGTAATGGAGCCCTGGAAGAGGAGTGCTGTCAGTAAGTATTTCTTATACTCAGCTAGAGAAAGATACTATCACGAACCTTTGGATGGTATCCCCATTGGAGTCATTATTTTTTAATTAATTATCAAATGCAATGCTACTCCCAGCATTGCCAACCCTTCTGAATACTTGTCTGTGCCCACTGCATAGTGTCAAGCATGATGCCGAAACTCGGTGTATGAAGTCTTGCTAATCCCAGTGTCGTAATATTTGGAGAATCTGGGAGACAACCCTTTGTTATCTTGGTTTGTAAGAGCTTTTCCAAGGCTCTTCCTGCCCACGTAGCCTCCTTTCCTTTCCTTCCCCTCTGTTTTCGGAAGCTCTATTTCTGCACAGCCAGAGAATTGTTGCCTTGGATACTTAGTCATCCAACATTTTTTAAAAATAATAGGTGGGATCGATGCCAGAAAGCTGATGATCATATCTTTGCATCAATGTAATATACCCAGGGGTGTATGGAGCGATAGGGAGGGGTAAGACCTTTGGCACGGAAATGTGTTACCTTCTCAGTCTCTTCTTACTGAACAACTGTGCAGCACACAACCATCCTCTTCATCAGTACAGCTTTTTACTTCATGACAAGAACTCCTGGATATAGCCTGATCTAAACATTGGCAATGTACGGACTATGTCAGTGGTGGCGAACCTATGGCAGGTGTGCCAGAGGCGGCACTCAGAGCCCTCTCTCTGTTGGCATGCGCGCCGCCGCCACCAGCAACAGGTCCATGAGGCCGCCACCGCCACCCCAGAGCAGGAGCCCCACCCAGCACAAAGGAGGTGAAGCGGCCGACTAGCAAGCTTGAGTAGAGGTGGTAGAACAGAGGTCACCAACCATTGTCGATTGGTGGACTGGAAGAAAAGGGAGGGGGAAGCATTTTACATGTGTGCATGCATGCACGGGGCCGCGAGCATGCACGTGCTGCAAATGGGGTGGGGCTAGTGCCTGCGTGATACTCACTAGCCCTGCCCCGTTCTTGCATGGTATAGTGCCTTGTATCTGCACCCTGTGGCGCGGCAGCGGCTGTGTTTGCACCTTGCAGCACGGTGGCCCATTTTTGCACCCCTGGTTTTTGCACCCCTGGTTTTTGCACTCAGAGGCACCTCCCTGCCCCCTCGAGGACACCACAATGCTGATGCGCTCTTGGCACTTTGCAATAAATAAGTGGGTTTTGGGTTGCGGTTTGGGCACTTGGTCTCTAAAAGGTTCGCCATCACTGGACTATGTCATTGTCAGGAGGAGAGACAAGCAGGGTGTTATGTAGTACTGCTGACTGTTGGACAGATCCCAGGCTCATGGTCTCCAAACTGAAGCTCTACATCAGACTCAGAAGTGACCCCAAGGAAGCAAAGGAAATAATTAACATGGCCAGGCTGAAGAAGCTTCGGCACCAGCTGAAGACTTAGAAACTCAGCTCACTGACCTACATATTGCTGGCAGTGCCAAGAACGCCTGGAAATGCTTCAGGGAGGCTGACCATTCAACTGCACTGAAGACGCAAGGGCCCCCTGCTCGCAAGCAGCCTGACTGGTTTGATGAGAGTGATGAGGAGATACAGAGTTTACTTCTTGAAAAGCATCACATTCGTCATGTCCATCAGAAGGACTTATCATCAGCTGCCAAGAAAAAAAACCTTGACCAGTGCTTGTAGGAGAGTCTAGAATGCACGACGCAAGTCCATAAAATGCAAGACGCCTGGCTGAGCACCGAAGCAGATGAAATATGGGGATATGCTGATAGACAGAACCTGAACTGGTTCTATGAAGTCCTTAACACGCTCTCTCTAGAGTCCCTCCCCTCCTCCTGAGTATAGTTGCTACAACTCTCATTACAGAGAAGATTCAGATCCTCTAGAGATGGATTGTATAATTTGAAACTGTCCTCCAACTGACCATCATCTATTAACAATGAGGTGAAAGACAGGATTTCCCAGATTGACATCAACAGGACCGTGAATGATCTACCAGTAGTAGCTGAAGTCATGGAGTAGCTGTCAATCAGATATCCAATGGAAACCCCAGGGCAGACACCATATCTATAGACATCTTCAAAATCAGTGGTCTATATTCATAGAGAAAGTCACTGAATTATTCCAGGCTTTTAGGAAGCTAGGATTCAATTCTCAGGAATTTAAGGAGGCTGCCATCTTGTTTTCTTCTCTCTTGAAGGGTGTATCTTCTCTTGAGTGAGACCCCAAAAGCTCATTCCTCTACAATTCTATCCCTCTTAATCTTTGGGGAAGTGGGAAAAAGCTGGCATTTCCCAAGGCACTAGATAGAATAATAGGTTTGGAGACCAGAGATTGTATAGAAAAACAGATGGAAATGATGGACCGGGCACTTTATTTTTCTTTTTTAGATTATTTACACAGTTGTGGTTTTAATACTGTCGCCCACACATGAGTTTTACAAGATAGATGGCCATATAAATCTTTTAAATACATTAAATAAACCTTGGAAATCCTGGGCTATGTGTCTTCCTGGATAAGAGCAAGGGCACCTGGCTGGACAGCAAAGCCCTCTTTCTAGGTGACCAAACTTATTTCAGGACCCCTCCTTCTTCCAAGGAATTCTTTGACTTTGTTATGAATTCCAAGGAACAGGAGGATGTTGAACATATTTGTGAAGAGAGGAAAAGGATCTGCTATTTTAAAAGTTCTTCCTGTGGGGATATTCCTTGCAAGAGTGAAACACTGCAGGCGGTCCATTCTCATGTTGCTCAGATGGTCTTCTGAAATGGGTGCAAAAATCTGTCTGGAATCCAACAAGATGCATTTTTTTTTTTGGCATTTGCTAATTGAGAGCTAAGGGAGACACACAGTGGTGGGATTCAGCTGGCTCGCACCACTTCGGCAGAACCGGTAGCTAATTTTTTTGTTGCCCAGGCACAGAATGGACTTCCGGAAGTGGCATCCACATAGAGAACCAGTTGCTCACCTATTTGAATCCCACCACTGGAGACACACCTAGTGTAATAAAAGTTCGTTCCCTTAAGAGTTGGCTTATGAGTCTCTTGTAGTAAGCCTGGGAAATGTTTAGATGTTGCTGTAGAACTGACAAAATAAGATAAGATAAGATAACCTTTATTGTCATTTTTTTTACTGTGGGCGCAACGGCACACATCAAAAATAAAATTTAGTTGCCTGCTCTCAAAGTGAAACACATACATGACACACACCTAAACATACTATATACAACATGCTCTGTCCCCTTGTCACTGAATCATATTCACATGCTTAGATCTCCCCAAACATAAAACATAGAACACAGAAGATCCTTATCTGCTTTATTCTTCATCTGAAAAAAAAAGGATAATTTTCAAAAGTTGCCCTGAATTGTGAGATGAATGGCAAATAAATTTGATAAAAAAAAAATGGAGCGCCACTTAAACACCATTGGCATTGACAAAATCACCCTCAGTCAATCACAAAAGGCAGCTTTGCTTAGAATACCTTACATCCTGCGATGATTATCTGTAACACCATCAAACATCCAGATCTGCCTATTCCGGGTCCTTGGAAAGGACTCGACAGGTGGATAAAAATCCCATATCTATTTCCGAACATCTGGCTGACTGTGCTGGCAAACAATGCATCTTTCCCAGTGTGACGTAATGGAATCCCACTCACACAGATTGCAGTTAGCAATCTAAGTAATAATAATAATAAAGTTGGAAGGGACCTTGGAGGTCATCTAGTCCAACCCCCTGCATAGGCAGGAAACCCTATACCATTTTGGACAAATGGCTGTCCAGTCTCTTCTTAAAAACTTCCAGTGTTGGAGCATTCACCGCTTCTGGAGGCAGGTTGTTCCACTGGTTAATTGTTCTCACTGTCAGGAAGTTTCTCCTTAGTTCCAGGTTGCTTCTCTCCTTGATCAGTTTCCATCCGTTGCTTCTTGTCCTGCCCTCAGGTGCTTTGGAAAATAGCCTGACTCCCTCTTCTTTGGGGCAGCCCCTGAGATACTGGAAGACTGCTATCCTGTCCCCCCTCGCCCTTCTCTTCATTAAACTAGACATACCCAATTCCAGCAACCGTTCCTTATATGTTTTAGCCTCCAGCCCCCCTGATCACCTTTGTTGCTAAAAGTATTCCAGTCTGTGCCAGTGGGATGTTATTCAGGGGAGCACTGGGAAGAACACTATGAGGTAGTCTAAGCATGGGTAGCTGTGATGCTACAGCTCAGAGATAGCTACATCTGAGGCAGGGAGCAGAGCGGTGCCAGTAACACCTCTTGGAAAACCAGAGAGAAATGGGGTTAACAGCAGCTGCAAGTCTGTAATTTGTCAGCCTGATTCCATCTCCATTTGAACGGCTCTAAAAATGCATGCTGGCTTTTCATTGTATAAACGGAGAAAAAGACCAAAAAAAATAAAAATGCTTTGGAGATTACCTTTGCTTGGAGTGTTTCAGGTCTGAATTGTAGGAAGGGAATGGAAGGAAGTTTGTGGAAGGATTGCTTCTTGCTAACCATAGGAACAATCAATGATCTTTGCAAACAGGGGATGGCACTGTTGTTCTTTTCCCAGCCCTCCATTTTAAGATGCCTGTTTACTAAAAAAAAAAAAAAAAAAAAGAGCTTCCTATTTTCCAGGAGGAAAACAGACTAGCTCTCTCTCTCTGTTACAGGTCCTTTTGTTTTGATGCTGCATTGTGTGAAATAGATTATCCAAACACCTCGGTTACCAGTGAGACTGCATTTTGATCCCTGTCGTAAACGAGGGCGTTAATGGGCTGCCCAGAAGAGTTTGAGATTTATGTTTCTACTCTGTTAATTAATAACACTAATCCCCGATGGAGGCTGCATGGGGAAAACGATTTAAAAACAGTGTTTGTTTGCATTAGTGGCCTTATGGTAGAGGGAAATAGTGCGGTGGATATTCTTGGTGGATGAGTGTATTATAATAATCATTTTTGATGAGAAGCTCTATGCCCATCTGTTGGGTTCAAAGGAGGAGATCGTTCCCCATCTTCCCTACACAAAAATGCAGGGAAAAAACAAACAAACTGGGATAGCTTCAGAGAAGATTACTTAAAAGCAGTAGCTTAGTTAAGGACCGCCTCTAAACATGGGGGAAAAAGGGAGGGCAGGATTCTGAACTACAGATTTGTTGGCTTTATACGGAGCTCCATTGTGCAACTTCTCTTTTTAGACCTTAGCCATCCAACAGGACAGAAATTGCCCAGTCTTCAGGGGGAGTTTAACCCATTTTCATCTGCCCCAGAAGGATCCAGTGTCTACGGAGGTTCTCAATCATCCAGGTCACGGTTGTCCCAAAGATACTTTTTTCCAAAAGCCAACTAGACTTCTCTGGTGTTTTCTTTGAATATTGTTATGTGCTCCTGGCTTACTTTCCTTCGTGACCAGAGGAAAAGCTCGCCTGACCAATAACCAGCCAAGACACAGTGAAGGCCTTTTGTTTTGTTTATTGCAATAAGCGGGGAGAGAAGCTATCAAAAGCTTGGTTCTCTCCAAAGTTTCAACCCAAAATATTCCCTTTTTTATGCAGCCCTGTCCCGGCTGCCACATCCCTCCTCTTTCCCCATTGGCTGAGGTACTATGAGGTCACACTCTTTCCGACCGCCTATACACATTTCCTGCTAACATATTAAATCATATTCACATATATACAATAATAATAAGAAAAATTAGACATTTAAATGGTTATTTTGAACTCTGTGGATATTTATGTCCCCCTTCTAGAACAATAGGTTCTTTCCTGTTTTTCTTTTCTTTTTTCTTTTTTTAAATTTTTGTAAAGTTTTTATTGGGTACAAAGGAAAAAAAAGATTAAAAACATTGAACATGGTAAATCGTCTTTGACTGACATCTCAGTCCATATTGTACATTAATTACATATATCTATATACAACTGTACCTTTCTGGTCTCTATCGTAACTTATCTCTTTGCTGTGACCTCCATTTTTTCCCCTCCATCTACCTCCCACACCTTCCCTTTTATTATGCAGCCAAGGCCTGGCTTCCTAATGCCTTCTCCTTTGCCTTTGGAGCCGCCCCATTGCCTTCCTCTGTCCTACTCTCTTTTCTTGCCGGCGTTTTCGTGCATCCTGGATATCTTCCATCTATAAAATTTATTCCATATTTGATAAAATTCTGTTTCTTCCTGATTTTTTAATCTTTTGGTTATCCTATCTAATTCTGCGCAATACATAATTTTAATTTAATAACATATTAAATCATATTCACATATACAATAAGAAGAAAAATGAGACATTTAAATGGTTATTTTGAACTCTGTGATTATTTATGTCCCCCTTCTAGAACAATAGGTTCTTTCCTGTTTTTCAATTCAGTGTCCCTCTCCTCTTATCTCATTCAGCTTGTTTTCCTTTTTTCCCAATTCAACATGTCTTTCCTGGCTAGCCATTTCCTCTTACACCTATTTTTTTTATAGTTTGTCTTCTTCCTTTCCCATTCTAAGACCCAGCTAATTTTTGCCTACGTATTTATCTTACATCCTGTCTTTATGCTCTCCTTTCCTGTTTCCCAGCCATCATAGCTTCTCCACTCAGTAAATTTCCACTGCAGCAAATTCAATTTTAAATTTTTCTTTCAATATTAATTTTTTGAAGACCTTTCCTTTACTTCTGTCAATCTATTTCACTACTATGTGGCCTCAATGACTCTTAGAAAGTTAATGACCAGGTGATTGCAAAGAATATAAATCCTTCTATTCCCCACCAGTCATTTAGAGCTGAAGAAGCTTCTTGGATGAGAAACAAAACATTTCCAAAGAAAATGCCAAGGAGGTCCAGTTGCCTTTTGGAAAAAGCACCTTTGGGACTCCAGTGACATTCATACAACATGCTAGATTAGGCTATGAAAAGTAGATAGTTTGTGGATTGGGATAATGTGACAATGAAGCTGGCATCTTAGTCTGTTAGGGAAACCAGGCCTTTATGTTAAATCCTAATGTGATTTATTGGTTTGGCTGCAGAAAGTATGGAGAACACAACAGTTGTGCTTGTAAATCAGGCTTTAGGTTTAACACATTACATGACCCTAGGAAACTGGGTTTAAGATCCAAATAACCACCATTCTGCATCCCAAGAAACTAGGTTTAAGCATGCTGGCTGGTGAATTCTGGGAATTGAAGTTTACCCATCCTAAAGTGTTCAAGGCTAAGAAACAATGGTATAATCCAGGGGTAGGCCACCTTGGCTCTTTTATGACTTGTGGGCTTCAACCCCAAGAATTCCTGAGCCAGCCATGCTGAGGGGAAAGGGAGAGGTTTCCAAGCTGAGCCATGCTGGCTCAGGAATTCTGGGAGTTGAAGTCCACAAGTCATAAAAGAGCCAAGGTTGCCTACCCCTGGTATAATCCATTCAGACCTGGGTCAAGAACAGATGAAACTGACCGCTGACAGGTTAATTTTAGCCCCTCGTGAGGCTCTTTGGGTGAATGAGATTGGGACAGGAATGCATTTTGTCATCCTTGCTTTGAAAAGGATGGCGTATAATAAATAATCCTGAGTAATGAGGCAACATACACTTGTGCTGTTAACGCCGGCAATTTTCACACATGAGTTTGAAGTCTCATTATCTTCTTGGATGCATGATCCTGTAATGTAGATCCCTGCTATGTCTATTCACCCTTTGGTTCAGAAGGAACCGTCTTTGCACAAAGCTGTGTCTGACACAAATCAAAATGCTTTTGGATCACTTTTGGTGCTGCCAGCGCGAATTACTTCAAGGGGATGTCAGCAAACAGCACAACCTCTCTCTCTCTCTCTCTCTCTCTCTCTCTCTCTCTCTCTCTCTCTCTCTCTCTCTCTCTCTCTCTCTCTCTCTCTGTGTGTGTGTGTGTGTGTGTGTGTGTGTGTGTGTGCCAGGAAGAAATATTGTTGAGCTGTAGATCCAGTTTTGATGGATCCAGTTTTGTGCATTCTGGAAAAGACTCACCTTCCAGCATATCCCATTGAAACAGGATCTTGCATACTGTTATTAGCTTTCCCAGAACTGCATCTTCTGAATGTGGTGAATTGCAATTTCCATCATCCTTAGCCAACATAGCCATCTTGGCTGGAGATGTTAGCAATGGTAGTCCATCAGTTGTAGAAGGCATAGCTAGTGTAAAAATTATTTATATCAGTACTAGCTGTACCCGGCCACGCATTGCTGTGGCTCAGTCTGGTTAAATGGAAAAGAAAGAAAAGAGAAAGTGCACGTTTGTAATATATTTAATTTCACAATGCTTGTGGGTATACAATATTTTTTGTTGTTCCATTGTCTGTGCAGATATAGAGATTGTCTGGTTTGCTTTTATGTCCAACAGATGGCGCTGTTTTTCAAAAAAAGCATGTTTTTACCTGTCACAGGTGTGACATCTATATAATAGTAGGTATATAAAAACACGTGCATATTTGAATGCAATGTTGTGTCAAAATTTCAAAGCAATCGGTGAAGAACTTTCGGAGATTTAAGATTTTGAACAAACGAACATTTACATTTTTATTTATATAGATAAGCTAGCAATGATAATCCATCGGTTTTGGAAGGCATAGTTAGTATAGAAATCATTTATATCAGTTTTTCTCAATCTCAGCAACTTAAAGATGCATGGACTTCATCTCCCAGAATTCCCCACAGTATGCTCCTCCTTCTCCTCCCCTCCCCCTCCCCTCCCCCTCTTCTCCCTCCCCTTCCCCTGCTCTCCTTCCCCCCTCCTCCTCCTTCTCAAAACGTTCTTAGTTTAGCTTAATTTTGTAGTATGGTTATATATTATCACTACAAAATGAAAAACAGTCTTGATTATTTTTATGGACCAAAAGCTTAGAAGATAACATTGCTGCATCTTAGTCATCTTGCTGGTTTATCCTTTCTCATCAAGTAATATTATCTGTATTAAAGAACTAATAAAGAAAATCCATACCAGTAAATGTACCATCTGGTAAAACTCAAGTGATATCCATGAATAGGTTTGGCATTCGCTTTCCATAGACAAACAGTGTTTTGTTTGTTTGACAATGAATTTTTATTGTATATTAAATTAATGGAAGTTCTTCTAGCAAATCTACTCTACACATTCATTTTGAGCAGGTTTAGTATTCTGTCTCAATCAATATAAACACACAAGTATGAAAGGTTTGAAATTTACTCTGTGGCACAATCTTAAAGAGAATTTTTATAAAATGATGTGCCGTTGGTATATATATCACTACAGAAATTGTCTAGAATGTATAAAGGCATTTCAAATTTATAACAAGAAGGGCCATTTCATCATGTTTCATGGACATGTAAAAAAAAAAATCAGGAAAATTCTGGATTCAGATACAAACACTGATTCAGAGGATCTTAAAGATTAATATACAATTGAAATCAGAGGCAGTTCTCTTGGGATTGATAGACAAACAGCTGGGAAAATGTCATGGAACTTTGTTTTTCTACATGCAGTGAGATTATTTTATTCACAAAGATAAAAAGATTCAGTCCTATCACAATGAAGGAATGGTTTGGTGAATATGATGGAATTGACTTCTTTGATTAAAGAAAAGGTAACATCTATATTTGTTGCTGACTGGAAACCCTTTGTGGTCCTTTTGCACAAAACAGAAAAAATGAATTTGTGATTATAATTTTGATGATTAAACAGGATAGATTATAGAAAGAAGAAAGTTTTGTTGTAAGGACAGAGTAAGAGGTAAATGTATAATTATACTTATCATTGTTTTAAGGTAGAAACTATTTTATACCTTTATTTTGTTTTCTATTTTTCTTTTACTTTTTTCCCTTTCTTGCACTTTTAGCTTTCTCTTTGATTTTTTTTCTTTCCTCTTTCTTTCTCTTTCTTTCTTTTTAATATTCTGTAATAAAAATGGTGGTTGCTGTAGGGAAAATAGGAATATTAGATACAGTATGTTGCTGCTTTGAGTTGTTTATAATAAAGGCGGGCTATAAATAAAATAAATAAATGTATAAAAAAAAGGCAAGTCCGTGATGAGATTGGTCTGGTTTGAGAAACAGCTGAATGAACTTTTTTTAGGAAGCAAAGTGTGAGAAATAGACTTGGCCTTAGGTGTATTATGGACAGAATTATAATGGTTTTAATACTTGGAAAAAGTGTTGGATGAATCTATAATATCTTGAGCAATAGGAAATGCGTTGTGTTAATGCCAAATATTATTGCATTTCCCTCTGTACTGTGAAACCAATAACTCTAAAACTATTTTCTTGTTACGCTGGAAATAATGCAGCCTAGATTCTGCTTAACTTTAATAATTTTGTTTGTTTACTCTCATATCCCTTGTCAAATTAGAGTGTACGAGCTAAAGCGAATTGCCTTGAAAACTCAGTTGGAAGTTGGAATTGTTGCTTGGTTTCCAATTAAGTGAAACGTTGGGCATTATTAGACAATATTTCACAGATCTTTTTTTTGTTTGTTTGTTTGTTTCATGTATCTCAGTTGCAGAAAATTATTGTTTAACAGCTACACCACAGACATTTTTAAAAAGATGGAGATCTCTGAAGTTATTTGCTGGGCTTTGCTTAGAATCTGTTCTGTGGATTGCTTTTAAAGTTATTGTTTGGAACCTGAATTGGGGCTGAAAGAGAAGTCAGAAGTCCCATTTTTTCCTCCCGTCTTACTTTTTTGAAATGAAACATTTCTCATTCTTGGGTGCACCCATAACTGCATTGCTAACGCTCTACGTGAGGAGAAGGATTTGAACTGGCAATAAAAAGAAAGCTAATTTGTCACCAGTAATAGATAACCTGGGAAAAACAATTCCAAAGAGAAAAAGCACCCTTTTTGCTATTTATAAATCCATATGGACTCAACTTCCCTAATATTTCATGGTTTATAGCCCACTCACAGTTTTATTTAAAGAGGGCAGTCCAAAGCATTTGTTGTGCACAGATAGTCCTCGCTCTTACAACCATTTGTTTAGTGACCGTTCAAAGTTACAACGGCACCGATAAAAATGACTTAGGACCATTTTTCACACTTATGACCACTGGTCATGTGATCAAAATCCAGACGCTTGGCGACTGACTCGTATTTAGGTTGCAAAATGGGGCAAAGCTCAAGCAACCACTGTCTCACTTAGCGACAGAAATTTTGGGCTCAATCGGGGTTGTAAGTCGAGGACTACCTGTATTTATTGGCGACACATAGAATATAGTGACCGTGTTTTCTTGGAAAAAAAATAAAATAAAGGACAAATCTGGAAAAAAGGGGCAAATCTGAAAGACATTTATAAGGATTAAAAAAGGAAAAGGAATTAATCGTCAACGTTTATAACTTAGCTGCACCAATGGAAATTCAAGAGCGAAACCGAGAAAATAAATAATGAAATGGCATAACTCTAAAAGACAGCTTTCTGAAATAGACATATGGTACTTATATAGTACAGTCTATATGTACGCACAGATTTACTGCCAGGTGCTATAAATCTTGAAAATGGCTTGTAAACCACAACTAATCCAAACACCAAGGACTATTTTATCCAGTAGGACAGCACTGCGATATCTGACATATAAATTCTGGACTAAATTCCTTGCTTAATTGGAAACTGTTGACTGCTGTGGCTTCTTTTAGGAGCTGTGGTGGCACAGTGGTTTAATTGCAGTATTGCAGGCTGACTCTGCCCACTGCCAGGAGTTTGATCCTGACCGGCTCAAGGTGACTCAGCCTTCCATTCTTCTGAGGTCAGTAAAATGAGGATCCAGATTATTGGGGGCAACAAGCTGACTCTGTAAACCGCTTAGACAGTTCTGTAAAGCACTATGAAGTGATATATAAGTCTCAATGCTATTGCTATTGCTACGTGTTCTGTCCCAGCCTACGTGAGTCCTTGTTAAGCTCACAAGGAGAAAACCCTCTTCCAACGAGCAGGCTGGAACTGCAGGAAAAAAACAATCCCCTTTTATTCTCCACAGATCTGAGTCAATGTCCAAGACAAACAAAACACAGTTCACAGAAACTCCATCCTCAACACGAATGGTTGCCTTTGGCCACCAGCTCCTCCCACACCTTCCCTTTTATTATTCAGCCAAGGCGTGGCTTCCTAATGCCTTCTCCTTTGCCTTTGGAGCCATCCCATTGCATTCCTCTGTCCTACTCTCTTTTCTTGCCTGCACATTCGTGCATCCTGGATATCTCCCAGCTGTGATTCATCTCTGTCCAACTCGGACTCCCAGCACAGCTGTGTCTCAGCCTAAGCGCGAGTAGAAGGGCCAGGCTCCTCGTCAGACTGTAAGTCTTGGAGCTCATCAGAGTCTTCCTCTGACTCTGATGTCACTCCAGGCCCCCCCTCCTCCTCCTCTGATTCCCCTGACACAGCTGCTGGATCCACAGGCTGGCGAGGAATCACAACACTATGGCTACTTTTTCTGAAGTATAACACCAATACAGTTTCTTGCTGTATTTATCCAAATGTTTCCTAATCTTACTCCTGAGGAAACTTAAGACAGTCTACATGGGGTGAAGGGAATGTGTCCATAAATTTCCTTTTTTTGGAAAATAAAACCAACTTACAGATTGATTTTTTAAAAATGTTTATTTGGGGATTAAACGTTAGGAAGACTAGCCAGGAGATCAAATAATAATAATAATAATAATAATAATAATAATAATAATAATAATAATAATAATAATAATAATAATAATAATAATAATAATAATAATAATAATAATAATAATAATAATAATAATAATAATAAAATGAAAGGGACCTTGGAGGTCATCAAGTCCAACCCCCTGCTCAGGCAGGTATCTCTATACCTTTTCAGACAAATGGCTGTCCAGTCTCTTCTTAAAAACTTCCAGTGTTGGAGCATTCACTGCTTCTGGAGGCAGGTTGTTCCACTGGTTAATTGTTCTAACTGTCAGGAAGTTTCTCCTTAGTTCTAGGTTGCTTCTCTCCTTGATCAGTTTCCATCCGTTGCTTCTCGTCTTGCCTTCAGGCGCCTTGGAGAATAGCTTGACTCCCTCTTCTTTGGGGCAGCCCCATAGATATTGGAAGACTGCTATCATGTCCCCCCTCGTCCTTCTCTTCGTTAAACTAGACATACCCAATTCCAGCAACCGTTCCTTATATGCTTTAGCCTCCAGTCCCCAGATCATCTTTGTTGCTCTTCTCTGTACTCTTTCTAGAGTCTCAACACCTTTTTTACATCGTGGTGACCAAAACTGGATGCCGTATTCCAAGTGTGGCCTTACCAAGGCATTGTAAAGTGGTATTAATACTTCATGTGATCTTGATTCTATCCCTCTGTTAATGCAGCCCAGCACTGTGTTGGCTTTTTTGGCAGCTGCAGCACACGGCTGGCTCCTATTTAAGTATCACTTTTATAGCTGAGTCCAGTCAATGCTAACCCCATAGCAGAATTTGACAGGGGTGATGCTTTCATTAATGATATCAGTGGACTACCCCAGGAAGTTGGACACTTCAGTGGCTAACCCCATTAACTGCAGATCACAAAATTGTATCTGGATCCTAACAACCGGTCTGATAAGACAACTTGTGCAAGGGTTTGCTGCAAAGCAACAGATGAAATCTAACCTATTCAGGCTTGCAGGCAAGGAATGAACTAAGCAGAGACTCAAAGAGTTAGGCTAGCATATGCAGAGGCTTTATCACACTTCCTATATCAGGGGTAGTCAACCTTGGCTCTTTTATGACTTGTGGACTTCAACTCCCAGAATTCCTGAGCCAGCCACGCTGAGGGGAAAAGGAGAGGTTTCCAAACTGAGCCATGTTGGCTCAGGAATTCTGGGAGTTGAAGTCCACGAGTCATAAAAGAGCCAAGGTTGACTACCCTTGTCTTATATCATGAGGGAGAATAGGAGTCCTTGCAAGATTGCCAGTTGTGGCCAGCTCTTCAAACAAAAGACAGAATATGATATTAAGAAGTAAACCAACAGGCCATGTTTTGACCGACAGATTTAAATTCTGCAGTCATTTAAAATGTACAGTTAATTGGATGCTGGCAATAGAAGGCCCTTGTTTCGAGAGTTATTATTAAGAAAGAGGCTAACACGAATAAGTGTTTGAATCGTCTATCGCCTACTCTCTTTTTTCATCAGGATGTTTGAATTGGCAGTGTGGATCTTCCCTCACTGGAACTGGAGCCCCTTTTCTGTTTCACTTAATGACCTTTCCTGTTGCTTTCAAGAGTGCACAGAACCATTTCTAAGCTGCAATGCAACCACTTGGTGGAGTCTGCTGTGTATCGGAGGGCGCACGAGATCCGTGCACTCTCCGTACGAGAAATAAAGGTTTCTGGGGCTACACCATGAAACGCCTGCACTTATATCTATCACTGCATTTTGCCTAAAGGGACATTTCAAATTACATTTGTAGACATCTTAAAGCAAGCAAAACTCATTTTGAGGAAAGGCTGCAGATTATTTTTTTTTTTTTGTGAGAGTCAGTTTCTTTCTCATGTGGGATCCACAGGAGCCTTGAAGATGGATGTTGGGTGGATTTGCCTGCCTCATCAAGGATTGCATTATTCTATTAGGAGTCCATGGCAGGCGAGACACACTCTGAACAATGGCCTGGGAATGGTCATTAGCAGGAGCAATCTAATAGACTAAAGCTATGCAAGATTTCAGATCTGAAGGCCAACAACGCCTAGAAGGGCACACCTGTCTGCTAATCACATGGATCTTTTCCTGGAATCATTTATTCTGTGAACTGAAGGATGATCTTGTAAAACTGAGAATGCCCTCTGTCCATGGAAGTCTCTTGCATGATTTAAGGGTAAATTAGGATATGAGATTATATGAGGAGATGGAATAGATACAAGAGAGAAGATGAGGTGTACCAGTGGAACAACCTGCCTCCAGAAGTGGTGAATGCTCCAACACTGGAAGTTTTTAAGAAGAGACTGGACAGCCATTTGTCCGAAATGGTATAGGGTTTCCTGCCTGAACAGGGGGTTGGACTAGATGACCTCCAAGGTCCCTTCCAACTTTATTATTATTATTATTATTATTATTATTATTATTATTATTATTATTATTATTATTATTATTATTATTATTATTATTATTACTACTACTACTACTACTACTATTATTATTATTATTATTATTATTATTATTATTATTATTATTATTATTAGGTTGCCTACCCCTGGTCTAGGAGGCTCACCGCTTAGAACAGGAGGACTTAGATAGGGGTAGGCAACCTTGGCTCTTTTATGACTCGTGGACCTCAACTCCCAGAATTCCTGAGCCAGCCATGCTGAGGGGAAAGGGAGAGGTTTCCAAGCTGAGCCATGCTGGCTCAGGAATTCTGGGAGTTGAAGTCCACGAGTCATGAGGGAGCCATAGTTCCCCCATGCTGGCTCAAGAATTCTGGGAGTTGAAGTTTACGAGTCATAAAAGAGCCAAGGTTGCCTACCCCTGATATAGAGTAAGTCACAACACAGTTCCATATCATCTGAAATAATCCCAGTTACTGAAATTGCATCTGAAAGTAATCCTTTTACCTGCTGGAAGGAAGTAATCTCTGATTACTTTTGAAAGGGCATGTCTGTAAGAAAAGAAACTTGGGCTGTTCCTTTTTAAAACCGGACTGGACTGGATCTAACAATACAGGAATGAAATAAATTCTGAGGGTGGTGTATCTTGGCAAACAATTAAAGCAGATTCAGGAAAAGGCTTGTGAATTTCGTCTGAGTGTATATCTCAAAGTATACTGGATGGGCAATTCTTCATGCCACAGACATCAGTACAAACCAAGAGAGGAGCTTACATGTCACAATGTTAACATTCTGGTAATATGAACTACATAATTCATGCCGTAAGTTGCATTATGGCATTAACTGACATGGGCTCACCCTGAGAGATGCCACTGCTGAATATTATTTATTCATTTGAACCCAAACTTTTTTCTCCGAAATCCACTTGCGGAGTACATACCATGTGCTTTCATTTTGTCTCAAATAACCCCATGGAAAAGGACACAAAGAGGTTGTTTGCTGAGCCTCATGTGTAGAGTTGGACCACCAGGAATCTCATCTGGCAACAAGATCTTCAAAACCAGAAGGCCTAGTGTCAAGTGCAGGAAACCAGGAGTCGAGGCAATTCAAATGGGTGTAAAGATTTATTGCATCCTAACGCTCTTTGCAAGAATCTGAACTACTAACGGTCCAAGCAAATTGGCGATAGATAAACGCCAACAGAATTCAAGATGGGCTGAACTTAGATCTCAAACTCAGATGCACAAAGAGATTCAAAATTGATGACACGTTTGACCCCTCCCTCAGGCTCAGCCTGATCATCTTCTACACCTAGGTATGTTTCTTAAAATTTGAGAGGGAGCACGTGGGGGTAAGATGCAGCATAGACTGGATTTCTCACCAAAACAAAGCACAAAATCCCACCGCTTTTTTTCCTGCCCATTCAGAAATATTCTTAAGTGAGACAAAGAACAGGTGAAATTGAGGTTTCTATTATCAAGTCTTCATTGCACTCATTATTGAAAGCAATATGTGCACAGTGAGCGTGACGAAGAGCAAGCTTACCCAGAAGAAAAACAAAAATCTCTAGAGGAATGTTTTTGGGTATTCTCCACACACTCAACCTACACCTCTTGTTAATGCATGGAATGCAACAGAATCTTCCCTGGGAAAAATACAATTTTGCAGGATCTTTCTAGTTTTTGAAAGACCATGATTTTAAAACTGCAGTTCCAAAGAATGTTGGAGTTACAGGATAGTTTGGTGGTGGAGAAAGTTCTGTTTTCTCCCAACCCACCCCTTCCCCATAGCTATCAAGCCAAAGAAAGTGAGAACCACACAGATTTCAGAAATGCATCTTTAATGCTAGTGTTGAACACTGTAGCAGTGAATTCCCAGCCAGACCTACACCAAGTTAATTAAGGAGAAGCCTCTTTGAAATGCTTCCTTCCCACAGTCTCTCACAGGTCCACATCGAGAACAGAAGTTCTGGCTTCAACCCCTGGCATCTGCCGATAAATCTGGGAAGGATGAAGGTCTCAACCCCTGAAAAACCACTGTCAGGCAATAGATCAATGGATTGCTTGAGAAGGCAAGCCTCTATGTTCAGAAAGAATAGATGATGAACAATTGAGTGCCCTTAAGCATATGCTCAAAGTTGAAAGCTGACTACCAGTTCTTCTATTTTTCCTTTTTCAAAACCAGAGCTGGAGCAGGAAACTCAGAAAAGCTGGCATATCAAGGAAAAACTGAGGCTACAGAAGAAGCTTCCAGCTCTGGCACAAATGTGATTGTTGACACAAAGAGAATAAGTTGAAACCTCCTTGGGTCCGCAAGACTAAAGATATATGCATGTTGACAGATGAAAAACTTTAGGGTTCAATTTTAATGGAGGGAAGAAAACTACAGCAGAAAACAAAAATTCCTGAAATTATTCAAATTAGAATCAGTTAGGATAGAGAAGAGTCACAGAAAGACTTAAACAGACATGGGTCTACAAGAAGTAGACTTGTGTTGCTGGAGTCAACCGGTTCCCTTGCTTTATTGACCCCTAGAACCTGTTTTACTATGATGTATCTTTCTTGATTTTTAAATGTTTGGCTCTGTGGGTTCTCTTGCTTTGATCTCTATCGGTTTTTAAATCTAATATTTAAGGGTTATTCTCAGTTCATGTACGTAAGAATAAAGTCACTTACGAACAGTGCAACTTGACTCTGCATGTAGGACTTTAACGTGAGATAGTTTTCAATAGATGAGAGGACCATGCCATTTATTAATTAAATTTATATTGCTCAAGTCACATACCAGTGACTCTTGGTGGCTTTATTTATTGAGTTCCTTTTGGATGGAGAGCTTGAACATCACTCTTGAAATCCAGATGGTGTGCAGACCTTACGGCTATATCTGCCACACACTGTTTTAAGGACAAAATATTAAAATAAAGAGAATTGAGATGGATTCTTTCTTTTCAGAGCTGCATAAAGGGCATTATTGGTGAAGGTTTCCAGTATCTATACCAGGGGTCTTCAAACCTGGCCCTTTTATGACTTGTGGACTTCAACTCCCAGAATTCCTCAGCCAGCGTGCCTGGCTAAGGAATTCTGGGAGTTGAAGTCCACAAGTCATAAAAGGGCTAAGTTTGAAGACCCCTGATGTATACTATAGCACTGTTTCTCCACCTCACCAAAGTTCCCCAACTGAGGAATTCTGGGAAGTGAAACCCACACATCTTAAAGTTGCTGAGGTTGAGGAACAGTGCTATAGACACTAGAAACGTTCACAAATAATGCTTTTCTACAGCAATACTGCATTTTGGATTGAGCATATTCCCTTCACTAGTACAGAAACAACATCAAACTGCACCAAAAATAATCCTCCATTGTCAGAAGCTGTGCTGTCAGATTCATCCTTCTTCACCTACAGTTCCTCCCTATATACTGTATTTCAACTTAAAAATAAGCTCCATTGAGTCTAGTAGGCATTATCTCAAAGGCAGAGTTTTTAATAATTCCATATTTTGCTTTTAATTCAGCCAAGCCATCTTGGCAGGCATAAATCAAACTATTATTTATGGATGGTGATCATAACAAGGACATAATGATATAGCTGCAGCTTTCACTTGAAGAATATTTTCTACTGCATTTTGGCCTTGCTTCCAAAATGTTAATGTTTTTTTTCTGAATGCTTTGATGTACATCTTCAGATCCAGGGTTGGTTTGAAGGGACACGAATACTGTGGTCTGATGCAATTAAGCTTATCTGGCTTGTTCAAGATATAGATGGAACATCACCTTGCATTTCCAAAGAAGGATACCTTATCAGAATAGTAAATAAGAAAAAAAAAGGATAAGACGTTTGCTTTTAAATGTGGGAGCTGGAATTATTCATAAATTAGATTATATTTGTTCAGTTCTATAGCATACTCTGTGCTTTTTAATGCTTTTCCCCCCCTCTACAACATTTATGCGGCCTATAACAAATGTCATGCTGGAACTGTTTTCTGTTGATTCAAGGATGGGTGGAGAGAACTCAGTAACTACAGAGAAAGGCCTGTAGCTTGCAGGTTTTCTGTAAGCAATGTGCATTTACTGCTGCAATAAATAACTTTTAAAATAATTGGACAGAATTTAAATTATGGGAGCTGTCTCTTTGTAAAATAGATTTTTAGGTGGATTTACACTTTTGGTTCAAACTTTTAGGGAAGAACTTAGCATAAGCAATACATGTCTGAAGTGGTATGAAAGTTCAGCAAATGGTCTGTAATGGCTCAAGGCCAAACTACACATTACACCGCTAGACAAAATTACATCCCTGAAATGCTGCTAATCAGCTTGAAAATGATGGAGGATTCCTTCCTTCCTTCCTTCCTTCCTTCCTTCCTTCCTTCCTTCCTTCCTTCCTTACTTCCTTACTTACTTACTTACTTACTTACTTAACTGAAGATGCATATTTAGGTATGTGTGTGTGTGCTTGTTTGTGCATGTCTACGCTGCTGTGTCTATAGATAAATACACACACTTTTGGGAGCATCAGATGCTACTTTAGATTAGCTTGTTTCTGGATCAGCAGGAATCTGCTAGTCCCTTAAGACATATATTTATTAGAGTGACTAAAATACTAAAAGATTAAGACTGGGAAGGAAAATGTTTCAGCTCCTGCTTCTTGCAATTGATGGGATGTGAAATATCTGCAGCTGGGGCTACCATTTCTAGGCTGCAAAAATGGGGATGGTCACTATAGCTGGCAGCAAAAGCTGCAGAACAATCTTGCTGGTCACTTGGTTGATTGCAGCACAGGTGTGGTAGGGTTCATCTACTTATCCCACAGCATCTGTATTATATGGTGATGGTTTCAGACTAGCTAGATCAAGGGGTGTCAAACTGCCAGCCCGTGGGCCTGTTGCATCATGCGGAGGCTGCACCCACCCCAGCAATGGCAATGTGAAAAAAAGTCACGATACCTCGTGTCACGTCATGTAACAAGGCAAGTTTGACACCCGTGATCTAGATTGAAATCAGCCTCTGCAGTAGACACAGAGAGATTGTTGTTGTTAGTTGTGAAGTCATGTCCAACCCATCGCAACCGACCCATCGCAACCCCATGGACCACATTCCTCCAGGCCTTCCTGTCCTCTACCATCTTCTGGAGTCCATTTAAGCTCACGCCTACTGCTTCAGTGACTCCATCCAGCCACCTCATTCTCTGGCGTCCCCTTCCTTCTATTGCCCTCCATCTTTCCCAGCATTAGGCTCTTCTCCAGCGAGTCCTTCCTTCTCATTAGGTGGCCAAAGTACTTGAGTTTCAACTTCAGGATCTGGCCTTCTAAAGAGCAGTCAGGGTTGATCTCCTCTAGGACTGACCGGTTTGATCGTCTTGCAGTCCAGGGGACTCGCAGGAGTCTTCTCCAGCCCCATAGTTCAAAGGCCTCAATTCTTTGGCCCTCAGCCTTTCTTAGGGTCCAACTTTCACAGCCATACATCGCAACTGGGAAAACCATGGCCTTGGCTATACGTAGTTTTGTTGGCAGGGTGATGTCTCTGCTTTTTAGTATGCTGTCTAGATTTGCCATAGCTTTCCTCCCCAGGAGCAAGAATCTTTTAATTTCTTGGCTGCAGTCCCCATCTGCGGTGATCTTGGAGCCCAGGAAGATAAAATCTTTCACTACCTCCATTTCTTCCCCATCTATTTAGATCAGCTAAATGACTGTAGGAGGCTAGAAGAATATTTCATTGAGATCAACTGAATCTTGCACGTTTGTTTTCTCTTCTTTCCTTCTGATACTCCTAGGAGTAGGGAGAGGGGAGAGGCAGATTTTCTAATACTCATCTACCTCCCTGGGCATAACACATGCTTCTTCACCTGTGGCTTTCTGAATGGCTTCAGGATGGATTCTCCAAGGTCATCTCCCTGGCTCCTACTACTGTCCTGTTCTAGGCTGAGCAATCATACAATAGCAGGTGACAGGTGGTTCAAATGACTAAGGAGGCAGGTAGAATGCTTGGCTAAGCAGTGCACCCAAGTGCCAGGAGAAATACAGGGAAGGTGAGAGCTTACTGATAGATAGGGTACCATAGAGAGAGTGCCAATGCAGACTGAAACCGAGAGTCCAGTGCAGGGGTAGGCCACCTTGGCTCTTTTATGACTCATGGACTTCAACTCCCAGAATTCCTGAGTCAGCATAGCTGGGAGTTGAGGTCCGTGAGTCATAAAAGAGCCAAGGTTGCCTACCCCTGGTCCAGTGATCCAGAGGAAGAGGCCCACATAGCCCAATCCACAGACAACAATTGTAAGACATAAGAGAAAGAGAGAGATAGGTAGTCAGTTGGGTGCAGGACTGCTAAAATGGGGTGTCAGCCCCCCCCCAAGAAGATCAGACACGAAAAATGACAGGATGAACTATAGTTTATTATAAGACTATATTAACAGAGTCTTGCAAGTCTGAAAGTACAAATATCATCTTTTCCTTTAACTCTTTCTAGAGTCTCAACTTCTTTTTTTACATCCTGGTGACCAAAACTGGATGCAGTATTCCAAGTGTGGTAATTACAAAATGTAATTTTGGCGACTCCTTTCTGAGTTACCAATCGAGAGAAGGGTAGGTGGAGAACGCCAACTGAGTTACCCTTAGGAAGATTGATGATGATTGCAGGAACTACCAAGATGCTGCTTCAAAACATAAGGCAGGTCTAGGAGAGGAAGAGCCAGGGGACCTCTGGGACAGCAGGGTTGAGAACTCATCATCTTCACCAATAGTCTTCCAGATGTTGTTAAATTAAGGCACACATTATTCCGCAGTTGGGGAGCAGCTGTCTAATAACAGTGGGGCTCTACACATGCACAATTGGGAGGGGAAGTGTTTTGAATGTATTGTTTTTAATTGTGTTGTCATTATTTTATTCGGGTTTTGTATTGTTACCCATCCAGAGTCAGTTGGCTGCTTAAGTTGGCTAGTAATATCAATTTTTTTTTAATCAATGAAACATCTGGGGTTATCATTCCTAGGAAAACTTGATTCTTTTATTCATCGTTTCAAAGGACTCCCCCCCCTGAACTTCATGAAAACATTTGTTACTGTGTGATGTTCTCGTCAACTAAAAATAGGCTTCCAATTTCTTGCTCTGAAGCCTAATACAAGGGTAATTTTTTTGGTGTGGCAATTATGCCTTTACTTCCTGTTGATTGCAAATATAAAAAAGGTATCTAAGTGTTGTAAACACAATAATTTTAATTGTAATTGGCAGAGACTTAAAAGGATACTGTACGCTAAAGGCTAAGTAAAAAATGCTTGATGCATGTTGTGATGGGAATATGGGAAAAATGGAAGGGGACCCTGTCACTTTTGACAGCTCTTAAACACAACTCTTGAGGTGTCGTATGGGAAGACCAAGCAGAATTCACATTATTCCGAATGAGATCCTAAGTTGAGAAAGGCAAGATTCCTTTCCTACACAAAGGACCCATAAAATTAAAAGAAGGGGTCTTCAGTAGAGTTATAGAGGTGCCTTTATGAAATCTTTTATTCCACTAGAGCTAAATTATAACTTAGGTTGATACCAAGGATTATTTTTTTAGTCTAATATTTAGTTTATTCAAAGAGGGTTAAAATACAAAATGTCAAAATATTTAAAAGAAAAAAGACAAATTAAAAAAACACAACAAACAAGATATTAAATAGAAAAAGGTGTCTTAAAAAAAAGAATAAAAGAAAAAAGACTAACACATACAGTATATGCATAACATCCCCCCTAGCTGAATGCTGATTAATGTAATAGGGCGACATTTATTTCCCACCCTTTGCAAAACAGAGCAAAAGAATTTTAAACCACTAAACTACTAAATCTGCTTACAAATGGTTAGCCTGTCATCTCTATATTTTAGGAATAACAAAATAGCTAACAGGAAAAACAATAACAATAAACAGATCATATAAATGTATAAAAGTTGTAGGAATTATTAACAATAATAAAGACAAGGTTGAAATTCCAAAACCCTCTGTTAACAAACTGCTATTGTAATCAACCCGTAGAAATTTTTACCATGGCTTCAATCCCAAATCATCCCCCAAATTAACCCTGACTGGTCCCACATCAATCCATGTTTGTTTCTTAATACCATCTCTTATCAATTGCTGATTGATTAAATATAATGTTTCATCCAGGGATGAAACTCATCATCCTTCAGTGCAAGTGGCCTGGGCATCAATTCCCATATTCCCATATTGATATCTGAAACAGAATATCAATAATTCTGTTCTGCTGTTCAGCTGCTGTTCTGTCTGCCAACCAGATGTACATACTACCATCTTAAAAACTTTTTCTAATACAGTGGTTCTCAACCTTTTTAATGCCGTGACCCCAACCGGTCGTAAGTTGACTAAACCGGTCGTAAGTCGAGGACTAAACCGGTCGTAAGTTGAGGACTACCCAACCGGTCGTAAGCCGAGGACTTTCCCTGCCCGGGAGCGCCGCGCATGCGTGGTTCCACCCCCTGCGCTGGCCGAGGCGTAGCTGGCAAGCAGCAGAGACGGAGCAGGCCGACCACCAGCTGGCCCAGCCCAAGGGAGGTAAGGCACCCGCCGGAAAAGGGGGAAAAAATGGCGGACAAAAAAAATGGACAAAAAAATGGTGGACAGCCTTGCTTGGCGACCCCCGTGAAATGGTCGATCGACCCCAAATGGGGTCCTGACCCACAGGTTGAGAACCACTGTTCTAATATCTGATACTCTCTCTCTCCTTCCTTGTTCATTGAGCCTTCAACAGCCAACAAGCAACCTCAGTATTCAGAACGTTTGATGGTTTTTCCATCCCCAGCCTTTAAAAATTATTTTTAAGTTTGCGTGAACCCCAAAACAACATATGACTGTCATAAATGTTGTAATTTTGTTGACTCCCTTCTGAATTTCCGTAATCAAGAGAAGAACAGGCGTGCAGCCACGTTTCTAGAAGTTCAGATATTTGTCGGCTCCATACAACTGCTCCTTTCCTGATCACACCAAATGTTAGGCTTTGGGCTATATTACGTGCGAGCTTCCTCTTATACAAAACTAGCAAGTCGGATCTGGATTTAGGGAAGTCCACAAAGATGGAGTGGCAGCAGCTTCCATGAATGGGGCATGCCATGCAAGATTGGAGACTCCCATCATCCCTGAATGATAACATATTTATGACTATCTGAATCCTGGAAAAATGCTTTTTAAAAAAAAACAACAACCTTAGCTTAAAATTGGAATAAGGCTTGCAGAAGCCCAGCCACAGCAAGTGGCCAACTTTATCTGCAGAATAGATTGGAGATTCTATAATGAACTGGCTCCCATTTTTAATGTGTACTGCGGTGGCTGTTACTCTTACCATTCTGAAGATTGTTTTGAATCTCACACAGCTTTTTGAACTCGGTGTGCTCTTGCTTCTTGAGTTTAACAGCTGCATGGACCTGGATAGTCATAAAATCAGGGGTAGGCAAACCTTGGCTCTTTTATGACTCGTGGACTTCAACTCCCAGAATTCCTGAGCCAGCCATGCTGAGGGGAAAGAGAGAGGTTTCCAAGCTGAGCCATGCTGGCTCAGGAATTCTGGGAGTTGAAGTCCACGCGTCATAAAAGAGCCAAGGTTGCCTACCCCTGTCATAAATAAATGAAACATCTGGAGAATGCATCCCCAAGTTGCCCCAGGGCCCACCTGCTTTTGTGGTGAGGACTTCAACATACCATATAACAGGGGTGTCAAATTGTCGTGAAACCGTGCCCACCCCATTGCCGACAATGGAAAAGAAGTCACGATATGTCGCGACACNTCATAAAAGAGCCAAGGTTGCCTACCCCTGTCATAAATAAATGAAACATCTGGAGAATGCATCCCCAAGTTGCCCCAGGGCCCACCTGCTTTTGTGGTGAGGACTTCAACATACCATATAACAGGGGTGTCAAATTGTCGTGAAACCGTGCCCACCCCATTGCCGACAATGGAAAAGAAGTCACGATATGTCGCGACACATCACGTGATGTTGTGAGTTTGACACCCCTGCCATATAAAGTGCTCAGGCTGACGGAAGCTGCCCGCCCCAGATTTGATGGGGTTGGAATAAGGTCTCTTCATCCATGTGATAATTCTCTCCATCCCAGGGAATCCTAGCTCCCTTGGACAAGGGAGAGCTCCAGATAATTTACGCAATTCTCAATTTTTCATATTCTATGAAATGGCATGACCGACACATAAATATTATAGGACTATAATGGCAACCAAGTTAAATACTACATGCAGAGGAGAAGCCAGTGTGTGGAGTCTGTTCTGAGAGCTGCTTCTGACTAAAAAATAAATACAATAACACATTGGAGCTGTCTCAGGTGCTGATATACCTGACTGACTTCCATGTCTCCACAGGTTAAACCCCTTCAATTCGCTCTTTCAAAAGGATCCAGGAGCTTGGACCGCATGAATTTTTCAGTTAATGTGCCTCATGCAGAAGCAAAATCCATTTGATACCGGTGGAACTTCTCATTTCATGTTTATTCGGAAAATGGAAATCTGGTCAAGAGGATTGCGCTAAGGAGGTAAGACATCCCATTTTTAAATCACTTTGGCAAGGAGTGAAATGGCGATAAAGTAATGCTAAGCTCTCCAAGGTCAAAACTGGAAAGAAAGAAAGAAAGAAAGAGAGAGAGAGAGAGAGAGAGAGAGAGAGAGAGAGAGAGAGAGAGAGAGAGAGAGAGAAAGAAAGAAAGAAAGAAAGAAAGAAAGAAAGAAAGAAAGAAAGAAAGAAAGAAAGAAAGAAAGAAAGAAAGAAAAGTCTAATTACTGGCCTGTTGTGTGTTGCTAAGAATTTGTGCTGGATATCCCTTCAGTTCAAATGGATTTCTCATATGCCAGGTTTTAATGCTACTTAGAATCCAAAAAGGAAAAAAAATACTGTAAAGAAAGATTTTTTTTTCTATGCAACAGAACCAATACAATAGTGTCAAGGCTGTATCATTTTTTGGTCTAGGGCAGGGGTAGGCAACCTTGGCTCTTTTATGACTCGTGGACTTCAACTCCCAGTTTTACCAGATCATCCTTCAATTCACAGAATAAATGATTCCGGGGAAAAGATCCATGTGATTAGCAGACAGGTGTCTGAAACGGTATAGGGTTTCCTGCCTGAGCAGGGGGTTGGACTAGATGACCTCCAAGGTCCCTTCCAACTTTATTATTATTATTATTATTATTATTATTATTATTATTATTATTATTATTATTATTATTATTATTATTATTATTATTATTATTATTATTATTATTATGGATCATCGCACAGTCAGCCAGATGTTCAGACTGGATTT
>NW_015388003.1:267575-269529 GCF_001527695.2 Protobothrops mucrosquamatus | reverse complement strand
CCTCTTTCTCCCCTCTCCCTTCTCTCTCCTTACCTCTTTCTCTCCTCTCCCTTCTTTCTTTCTCCTCTCCCCTCTCTCTCCTTACCTCTTTCTCTCCTCTCCCCTCTTTCTTTCTCCCTCTCCTCTCCTCTCCCCTGTCTCTTTCTTTCTCCCTCCCCTCTCCCCTCTTTCTTTCTTTCTTTCTCCCTCTCCTCTCCGCGCTCTCTCTCCTCTTTCTCTCCTCTCCCCTCTCTCTTTCTTTCTCCCTCTCCTCTCCACTCCCCTTTCTCCTCTCGTCTCCTCTCCTGGCTGCTCCTGCTGCTTTCCACCTCTCCAGCCCCCTCCACCCCGCTCCCCAGCTTCGATCTCTGCCGGAGCTGTTCCTCTCCTCTCCTCTCCTCTCCGTCGCTTTTGCGCCCAGACTATATTGAGTAGTGAGGCTCTGCAATCACGTGGTCCGCGGGTGGGAGGAGGACAGAAGAGGATGGGGTGTGCGGGGGGGGGGGTGCCTCCGCAGTTTGCCGGGGCCCGGAGACGCGCGCCCCTGCGCGCGCGCCCCGGCACAGACGCTCGCGCGCGCTCTCTGACACACGCGCACACTCACACTCGGAGACACACGGGTGCTCCAGAGCTGCTGCTGCCGCCGCCGCCGCTGCCGAAGTCGAGGGCTTAACGCCGGTCACCATCATCGCCTCCTACCAAACTGGGATTTAACCGTTGGCTCCTGTCTTCTGATTTGCCCCCCCCCTCTCCCACTCCACGAAACAGCAAACCTTACTCTTCTTGTTTACAGCCGCTTCTTCGCCGATTCCCCCCCTTTTTCCCCCCCATTTTCTTCCTTCCCCACTTTTTTTTTCCTCTGCTCCCGCGCTTGGTGATTACTTAGGGCTAAGGGAGACGTCGACATTCCTTTTTGATTTTTTTTTAATTTTTTTTTGTGTGTGGGGGGGGAAACACCCCAACCTTGCGTTTCTTTCTCGCGCTCTCCCCTTCCTTTCCCTCCTTCCCTCCCTGTCTCTCTCCCTCCCTCCCTTCCATCTCTCTGGCTTTTCCCAGACCAAATCCGGGCTGATGTGCTTCGACAGAGCTTGGAAATGGAAGTACTGACGGTCTGGCTTTTCCCGTGGATCTTTCAGTGTCTTTCCGTGCGAGCCGACTCCATCATCCACATCGGTAAGAGAAAAAGAGAAAAAGAGGAAAAAAAAGGAAGGAAGGAAAGAAGGAAGGAAAGAAAGAAAGAAAAGCCCAAGAGCCGTCGCCGGCGTGCGTGCGTGCGCGGAGAGGCAGGCAGGCAGGCTAGCTAGCGAAGGATCAATTAATAAAAAAAAAAGGTTGACGCGGAGAGGGGGCCGGGGGGGGGATAGGGGGGGCAATTGGATCTGGTTAGGGTGCAAAGCGGCTACTGGAGTGGACGGGGAGCTGAAAGGGGAGGGGGGCGCGTAAAGAGAGAGAGAGAGAGAGAGAAATTACCCTCCCCACCCGCAAATCCCAGGTCCCCCAATGGACCTTGTAGCAAAGTTAGGGGAGGGTTGAAAGATGCGCCGAGTGGCGGGGGCGCGGGAGGGTCCCCATCTCTCTGGAGACGGCTCTCCCCCCCCCGGATCTGCTGGCCGTAGCCGCGTCCCTTCCCTTCCCACAAAGCCTGCGGGCGCCTTAAGACCTGTTTGCGCGTGGCTGCTCTCCTCTTGGCTTCTCCGCTTCCCGGGCTGGTGGAGGATGCCGCCGCTGGACCGCCTTCCTTCAACTTTGGAGTTGAACCTCCCCTCTCCCCCCCTCCCGCGCCTGGGCTGAGGTGGGAGGGGGGGGGAAGGTCCGTGTGCGGTTGGGGGAGCTGGGCTCTGCCGTGGGGGGGGGGATCCCCAACGCCACTTCCGGCGCCCAGGGAGAGGGGGGAGGCCGGTGGGCGCTCGGCTCGGTCAGAGGAGCACCTGGGGATGACCTCTCAGCCCAGCCTACCTCCCAAGGCGGTTGTGCC
>NW_015388003.1:263606-267356 GCF_001527695.2 Protobothrops mucrosquamatus | reverse complement strand
CCGCGCCTGGGCTGAGGTGGGAGGGGGGGGGAAGGTCCGTGTGCGGTTGGGGGAGCTGGGCTCTGCCGTGGGGGGGGGGATCCCCAACGCCACTTCCGGCGCCCAGGGAGAGGGGGGAGGCCGGTGGGCGCTCGGCTCGGTCAGAGGAGCACCTGGGGATGACCTCTCAGCCCAGCCTACCTCCCAAGGCGGTTGTGCCGAGCGCCCTTTCCCCCCCTCCCCGAGCCCCTCCAGAAAATGCGTTGCGTATCCTGCATCCATCAGACAATCCAGGAGATGCTGGGGCCGGATCAGGATTGCGGCATTCAAGCCCATGAAAGCGCGCTGGATGATGTGTGGAGGGGTGTCGTTCTCTCTCAGCCCGCCTACTCCGCAGGGTCGTTGTGAAGAAGGCAGGTGCCTTGAAAGGCGGGCTCCCTTAAACGAGGCGTTGGAGGGAACGGGGAGGCGCCAAGACCAAGGGAGTTAAAAAAAAAGGCGAACGGTTGAGATTTATTTAAAAGGAACCTCTCCAAGATTGTGGCACTCTCCCCCCCCCCAAGGAGCGGACTGCCCGAGCACCAGACGTCCGCGGGGCCACAGCTGGCTCCTCTCCGCCTCAGCAGAAAGTGGGAGGTGTGGGTGTCAGCCGTAGACAAAACCCCCCAGCTCCGGACTCACAACCTTCCCTAGATGGCTCCGCGCACGGAGAAGCCGAGAGACCGAAGCCAGTTCCCTCGGGCTCTTGGCGGTTAGGAAGGATTCCTCCCTCCGCCACTCCGAGGGGTGGGTGGCAGCGACACTTCCAGGCAGGCAATCCTCTCCTAACGTTGGGACTGGACCGGGAGAAGGAGGGGAAGGAGAAGCGTTTTGTCTTCGGCTTTTGACTTGGGCTGCAACCATCCGGCGGTCCAGTGCGGGGCAGCAAAGAGGTGGGAAGGGATCGTGTAAGGTTTCTGCTGCCACCTAGTGGTCGCCGTGAGGCGGAGTTGGGCCCGGTCCCGCTCAGAGGGAGGATGGAGGGGGGGGTCCCCCGGGGAGATTCCCCCCCCCCGCCACGCCTCTCTTGCCTTCTCCCGGAGAAGGGAGAACGAGGAGGAAGAGGGTGGCCATTCCAGAAATAAAACCGGAGAAGGGGAAACGGTGGTTCCTCTCAAACCCCGGGATCCCAGAGGGGGAGACCCGAAAGATCCCTCGGGATCTCTTCCCATCTTTCCCAGAAAAAAAGCCAGAGAGCCAGGCGCTCCAAGAGCCGCGTTCAGACTGCAGCTGCGGCTGGCCGGGCGCGGATGCGCAGAGGGCATCGCTCTGAATCTCAGGCGCGCGCCCTCCTCCTCCTCCTCCTCTTCCTCCGACCTCCCCGGAGTAGGAAACTTTGGGAAAAGCGCTCTCCGCGCCCCCACCCCACTCCCTTCCCGCAAAGAGCCGCTGGTCTCCGCTCGAATCGCTCTTTAGTTCAACACCAGCCTTGCTTTTTCCCACCTGGGAATTTTCCCTTCTGGGAATTCTGGGAGATGGGATGCAAAGCATCAGGAGGGCCCTGCGGGGAAACAGAATCTCTCCGTCTCCGTCCCAAAGGGGCTGTCTCTGCCCTGCCTCATCCTCAGAAGGCATCCAAGGCTTCCATGAATGCCGGGGGGGGGGGGGGGAGGGGAACCCAATTCCCGAAAACCTGGCCCGAGGCTTGTAAGTTCCAGGATAAGCGCTAGATGGCAGTAAGGCTGGGAGTTGCTGCAGCTCTTTGCCGCCACCCTGTGGCCGTTCGGGTTTTGCAGTCCTGATCTGGTCCAGGTGGTTCTGTTAAACCACGGTTTAAGAAGTGAATCTAGTTTAGTCTATCCCAGAGGTAGGCAACCTTGGCTCTTTTATGACCGGTGGACTTCAACTCCCAGAATTCCTGAGCCAGCAATGGCTCAGGAATTCTGGGAGTTGAAGTCCACCGGTCATAAAAGAGCCAAGGTGGCCTACCCCTGGTCCATCCTCCCAAAAAGCTGGCCGAAGTCACCCAGTATTTTTAACCTGGTTGCTGAATCAACTCAAGGTCTCCACCGGCAAGACGACTCCCAAGGGTTGAGTTTGCGCGCGAGGGGGAAATTAAAGGCGGCCAAAAACAAGGCTTCTTATCTCAAGCTTAGCTGGAGTTGCTAGGTCGTTTATGACCTGGTCTGTCTTCAGCGAGCCAGGCCCGGGATTCACACGGCCCTCTAGTCTCAACCGGGGCTGGCAAGTCCCTACTTGCCAAGTCGTGAGTAACTGCAGAAAGTCAACCCTTAGCTTGAGGGAAGGTCCCAGCGCAGCACAACTGGGAGAAGAGCGAGTGGGTGTGTGTGTCAGGGTGTGTGTGTGTCAGGCGTGGGGACCTGTTCCTTAGGTCAGGAAAAGCAGGTGGGAGCCGAGTCTAACCTCCGAGAAAGGAAGGAAAATCCGAGTGAGAGTAGGGGCGGGGAGATCCCCACCAAAGTTGCTCACAGTGACCGGGACGTTAATAATAATAATAATAGTAGTAAAGTTGGAAGGGACCTTGAAGGTCATCTAGTCCAACCCCCTGCTCAGGCAGGAAACCCTACACCATTTCGGACAAATGGCTGTCCAGTCTCTTCTTAAAAACTTCCAGTGTTGGAGCATTCACCGCTTCTGGAGGCAGGTTGTTCCACTGGTTAATTGTTCTCAATTAACCCGCTCCAAACAGGCGCGATCTTCGAAGGCAACGCGGCCAAGGACGACGAGATCTTCAAGCAGGCGGTGGCGGATCTCAGCCTGAACGATGACATCCTGCAGAGCGAGAAGATCACTTACACCATCAAGCTGATCGAAGCCAACAACCCTTTTCACGCCGTGCAGGAAGGTAAGCGCGCCGGGGAAGAGCGCCGTCCCCGCGCGCCCTCTCGGGGCAGGGGGAGTCCCGGACCGATTCCCTCTCCGGTTCGTCTCGTCTCCCCCCGCCGCTGCCACTTAGCTGGGGTCTCCTCGCAGCGGCCGTTCCTGCCACATCCAAACCCCCTTTGCGCGAGCGGGTGGAAATATCTTTGGCCGCGCGTTTTTGCGCTTGGGAAGGTCCTTTGCCGCCGAAGGTGGGCGCTGTTTGCCCAAGAAAGGAGAGCGGCGAGCGCAGAGAAACGGGGCTGCGCTCTTGCGCATCCTCTGCCTGGCAGAATGGCTGGGCTGCGCGGCGGTGGGTTTGCAACCCGGAGGAAGGATAGAGGAACCCCGGCCTCGCAGCCACGCGATGCCCCGCTTGCGCCGCAGCTCTTGTCTTTTTTTTTTTTTTTCCCCTCTGCCTGGTTATGATCTGTAGTAAGAGCGTGGGAATGCTCCGGACCCCCCAGGTGATGGGGTCGCCTGAGCCAAAGAGGGAGGCAAAGGAAGGGGTGAGCGAGAAGGGCGGCAGTGAGAGGCCCTGGTTTTGGAGAGCTTGCCCAGTAAAACGTGATTTGTTTTGACTCTTAAAACAAAGGAGGTGGTTTGCACCTGCTCTGGTGGGCTTGTTTTGAGGTCGTTCAAGGGGGTCCCTCTTGGGGATGAGGGGCTCCCTTGCAATTATAGTTGAGGGTGATCTGCCAGGTGGGAACTGTAGGGTTGGCATCTGGAGAGAAAGAGAAAGGGAAGGCCAGGGACTTGGCCCGCCAGAGAGAAAGTGGACAATCATTGCAAGGGTTCCCTCTAGTTCAGAGGTAGGCAACCTTGGCTCTTTTATGACTTGTGGACTTTAATAATAATAATAATAATAATAATAATAATAATAATAATAATAATAATAATAATAATAATAAT
>NW_015388003.1:255409-263547 GCF_001527695.2 Protobothrops mucrosquamatus | reverse complement strand
GGGACCTTGGAGGTCATCTAGTCCAACCCCCTGCTCAGGCAGGAAACCCTATACCATTTCAGACAAATGGCTGTCCAGTTTCTTCTTAAAAACTTCCAGTGTTGGAGCATTCACCGCTTCTGGAGGCAGGTTGTTCCACTGGTTAATTGTTCTAACTGTCAGGAAGTTTCTCCTTAGTTCTAGGTTGCTTCTCTCCTTGGTTAGTTTCCACCCATTGCTTCTTGTCCTGCCTTCAGGCGCTTTGGAAAATGGCTGGCTCAGGAATTCTGGGAGTTGAAGTCCACGAGTCATAAAAGAGCCAAGGTTGCCTACCTCTGCCCTTGTTGGTTGACTCTAGAAGGGTTTCCCCATGTGATTCTTGTGCATCCTGAATGGTTTTGGTTTGGTTCTTGTTTTGGACGTGGGTCCAACAAGGTGAGGAAAGGTAGCCTTTGTTGGGGTCTGTGCAACTTGATCCCCTGATGCCTGCCTTCGTTTGGCGTGTCTTCTGCGACACAGTGTGCCGCGAGATATTTTCAATGGCCGATAGAGATATTGTTTGAAAAGCATGTGTACGGGGCGGGAAGCCCCCTCTACAGCGCTGTGTGTCCTCTGATCACTGTCTTGCTTTGTGGATCTGTCAATCTGTCTATTGGCAAGGCCAAGAGAGAGAGAGAGAGCCCAAGGGAGGCATACAAAGGGGGACTGTGTCAGGGCTGACTCTCTCTGTATTCTCTCCACCCCGGATGTGCTTCTGATGGGGGTGTGTGTGGATGAACAGGATGCTTTGTTCTGGGAACAGGCACCTAGAAGCGGGTGTTTTCTGGTGGCTGGATAAAAAAGGGCACGGAGGATGAAAGAGAAGAGCAACAGCTTTAAAAAGAGAGGTGTGCGCCTGTATTTGTGGATGATGAAGAAGAAACAGGCTGCGTTTTTCTTGGCCTTGATTTGGGAGATTATATGTATGAACAGTCTGGACATTTTTTTCTACTGAAGTTGCTTACAGAAAACAGCAATCTTGCTACGGAACTGCAGAAGTTAATAAAGATAACCCAGTGATGGCGAACCTTTTAGAGACCGAGTGCCCAAACCACAACCCCAAAAACCCACTTATTTATCGCAAAGTGCCAGGGCCGCATCAGCATTGTGCTGCTCTCGGGGGGGAGGGGCAGGGAGGTGCCTCTGAGTGCTGCCACTGACACGCAAAACCCGGGGGTGCAAAAATGAGCCACTGGGTTGCAAGGCGCAAAAACGGCTGCCGCCGTGCCGCGGGGTACAGATACAAGGTGCTGTACCACGCAAGAATGGGGCAGGGCTAGGGAGTATCACGCAGGCACTAGCCCTGCCCCATTTGCAGCCCCATGCGCGCATGCATGCATGTAAAATGCTTCCCCCTCCCTTTTCTTCCAGTCCACCAATCGACAATGGTTGGTGACCTCTGCTCTACCACCTCTATTCGAGCTTGCTAGTCGGCCGCTTCGCCTCCTTTGTGCTGGGCGGGGCTCCTGCTCTGGGCGGCAGCGGTGGCAGCCTGATGGACTTACTGCTGTTGCTGGTGCGCGTGCCAACAGAGAGGGCTCTGAGTGCCGCCTCTGGCACGCGTGCCATAGGTTCGCCATCACTGAGATAACCCATGAATAGATATAATTGTCCTCTACCTGACTGTAAATGGATAGGTGAAGATAGGAGAAACAGCCCTGGTCAAGTTGGCAATCTTAGGAGATGGAAGAAAAATAAAGGAAAGGAAGTTTCCCATTTATTATCATCGCAGTCCCCGTTATTACTTAATCAAATGTGCTCCATAATTCCATGCTGATTTAAAATAGATTAAATACCCCACGCAAATGATTGGTTGCAAACCCTTCTCAGATTTACAGGAGCTGACAGGTAGCTGCGTAGATACGGCCTAGATAAATGGTTTCAAATTAGATTTTTTTACAATAGAAAACAATCCTAAATTAATTGGCTGGCTTTTTACAAACGGGAAGGCTTCTTCATTACAGCAAAGTTTGATGAATAAGTCAAGATTGATTATCACCTGCATTCTTCCAGCCGCAGTGAATTTCTGAAGTAATTACTGTAGAAAAAGAACCCTACTTATACGTCTTGGCAATGTTATTATTTTTCTCCTAAGAATGAGGCGTTGGGGAAAATATACGGGGCAAAGTGGAGGTAGGCTGCCATGTCACCGTTCATGTATGTCTGAGTGGATTGTTCCTGGTTTAACCCAATTTAGCCACGATTCATTCTCTTATGAAGGTGGATTATTTCTAGACTGGTTCTCATAGGAATGAATACAAATTCTGAGCTGCAAAAATTGAAGTGATCATTAAAGGGCCGGGTGAGAGATATCAAAGGCTAACTACTCTGGCACCGTCTAGGGCAGGGGTAGGCCACCTTGACTCTTTGATGACTCTTGGACTTCAACTCCCAGAATTCCTGAGCCAGCCATACTGGCTCAGGAATTCTGGGAGTTGAAGTCCACGAGTCATCAAAGAGGCAAGGTGGCCTACCCCCGGTCTAGTGGTTGACCAAGTTGATTCAGTTGAAATGGGGAAACCTTATTTAATAAAGGTGAATTATTTACATGCTTTTCAATTTAAATCTTGAGAAAGTGGTTGACCTTTAGGGGCTTCTTGGCCGCTGTCAGAGAGAACTCCCACCGTTTGAACTTTCAAAGGAGACTGCCAGCACATAGGAACACGTGCTATTGTTGTTCTTCCCCTTTGGATCTCAATAACTTTATCTGAGCTGAATTACTGGATGAGTTAGGCCAGGGGTAGGCAACCTTGGCTCTTTTATGATTCGTGGACTTCAACTCCCAGAATTCCTGAGCTCAGGAATTCTGGGAGTTGAAGTCCAGGAGTCATAAAAGAGCCAAGGTTGCCTACCCCCGGGTTAGGCTCACCTGATGCAGGTGGACCTTTAGTAATCCAGGTACCAAGCCAATAAGGGCTTTCTAGGTGAAGACTCTTTGAACCATTCCTGGAAGCCTCTTAGTAGCTTCAGATAAAGCCCCCTGGAATTGACAACCTTGATAGTGAGTTGGGGGTCTTTTGTCTCCCAAACACACAGCCATTATAGGGAATGTGAGGTATTTAACAAAGGTTCTCGATTTTCATGGTGTTTCACTCTGGGTTTTGGAACCAAGAAATATTAACCAAAGTGGAAAAATTTGGGGAGATCAACCCTTAGCTACACCACAAACTATTGAGAAAGATCAACATGGAAAATTTCCAATAGCTTTTTCACTTGGAGGGGGGCAGAGGGAGGCTAAGGAGGAGACAGGATCCCTTCCCACATGAGTCTGGACCTTCTGATGTCATTCCAACATTCCTCTTCTTTCTGTTGCCCATAGGACCCCCGCCCTGTTTTATATTATAAAAGATGGCTATGGTGCGTCCTGATCTTTGTCGTTCTTTGTGGGATCTGTCAGGGGGCTCAGTTCGGTGTTTCCCGAGTCCCATTGACAGCAACATGAATCTGGTTGGCATGGGAGAAAGAAAAACCCCAAGGCCATAGAGAAAGAACCATATATATAGCAGATTGCTCCATCACATATTTGGGTAGACCAGGTGCTCTGTTAGACCAGTTTCACCGGAAAACACTTAATCTCTCCTCCCTGGTACAGCTGACAAAGGTGAGGAGAACCCGTGGCCTAGAGGTTAATACAGCTGCCTAACATGCAAGCGGCCCAGGTTCGAATCTCAGAAGGGTATGGCTAGCTGATGAGAGCTAAATAGCTCGAAATAGCTATACTAGTCTCCCTTTAATTCTTTATCAGCAAAATCTATCTATCTGTCTGTCTGTCTATCTGTCTATCTATCTAATCTGTCATGTATCTGACTAATGAAACACTTCAAAGAATTTTCAGGCGTGGTTTAACCTAAAAAAACTTTTATTAGTGTAGAGACGTGTCAGCACGGCATGATGGATGCCAAGATCTGAATTTCCCTTCCCTTTGCACATAACATTCCAGGCATTTCCCCTCAGGTCATGATTCACATCTTCCAATTAACTTGGAGGGCAAAGATTCACTTCCGTTCATTTTCCCGGGCTTTCCTTACTAATCTCCTCTCTTTTCTCTGTCCTCTGAATTAACTCTAAAAATACCAGACAGTTCTACATATTTTGTCAAAGCAAGAATATTCAATATTAGCAGCGTTGACACTATCTATCTATCTATCTATCTATCTATCTATCTATCTATCTATCTATCTATCTATCTATCTATCTATCTATCTATCTATCTATCTATCTATCTATCTATCTATCTATCTATCTATCCACACACACACATACACACACACACACACATATACATATACATACATACATACATACATACAGACAGACAGACAGACAGACAGACAGACAGATAGATATAACGGGTGTTGCATTATATTTTTGGATTTGTTTTAATTTTTCCATTGGGCATGATGGTTAAAAGCCAGGAAACAGAGCCTTCCCTTGCATTAAGAAAGCTGAGCATAGCAGGATGGATTATGGGTCAAATTTTGGATTGCAGAGAGGCTCATGCAGCTAGGAAGGCTCCGTAGCTTGTATCAAAATTTGTTCCTATATTTAGTATTTGGGTGGTTAAACAAATAGTTCCCGAAGCATCTTCTCTTTTTTTTTTCTTCTTTTTGCAGCCTTCCCGTAGCCCCCTCTTCCACTCTGTCCTCACTGGGATTTAAAATAAGCAGAACGTGCATCAAAAGCACGGGAGCATCAGCGCTCTCTTTGGTATATAATTATATACATTTAATTATGTTGTTTTCTTTCTACATCAGAGGGAGAAGCTATTAGACAGCTTGAGCAGGAGACAGACTGTGCCAAGCCTACAAAAAGATCCGAGACCACCTCCTTAATCTGTTTTTGGGATACTTCATTAGCCTTTGCAAAAAAATTGCCAAGGACCCTCCTAAGTGTTATTTTAAAGTGTCCACTCATGGGTGGTCAACCTCTAAATGTAGACTCTCTCCTTGAATGGAAGCTTTGAAGCTGGAGTACTGATGGCAGATTGGGCAAATGCTACCTTTTCAAAGAAGAGAAGAATTTTTTGGGGTGTACATTTGTTGGTTCTGTTTTTAGGGGTTATTTCCCCCTCCTCCACAGAAGTTGGGGTAAGAAGGATATGTGATGGGACTATGAAAGGATCCTCTGCAGACCCAAACATGATCAAGGTTTGAACCCAGTGCTTAGTTGAGAGGACAAAGAGTTGTTTTATCCTGGTTTCCTTTTCCATGGGTCTCTGCTGTTTCCGTTTTCCTTCTTGTTTCTTTCCTGCTGTTGTAAAGAGGTTGATAGCACGATCCAGTCACAAACCAGACTACAGTTCTGTCATTCTTTCCATCCATTATCTTAATGGTGTTGGGGTTCTCCTCCCCCCAATGAATAAAGAACTGTCAAAGAAATAGAAGCAATCGTTACAAGTCTACTGAGCTTGTAAAGGAGTCCTTGGCTTCAGCTCCGTGGGGTGCTTTAGCTTCCCAGTCCTGGCGGCTTTCTAAGCAACATCAGACCACGCCACATGGCCATAATAATGGAAGCATTGTGATCTGAAACTCAATGGATAACTCTTTACGTGGTAGATGTGTGCGTGTGTAGATTTTCCCATAAGCTGTTGATACTAAAGCTTAGCGAATGCTNAGGAGTCCTTGGCTTCAGCTCCGTGGGGTGCTTTAGCTTCCCAGTCCTGGCGGCTTTCTAAGCAACATCAGACCACGCCACATGGCCATAATAATGGAAGCATTGTGATCTGAAACTCAATGGATAACTCTTTACGTGGTAGATGTGTGCGTGTGTAGATTTTCCCATAAGCTGTTGATACTAAAGCTTAGCGAATGCTCTGGCTTCTAACTCTAGCCATTTGGAAACCAGAGAAGGGTGATAATTTACAAGAGGTAGTGGAGTTGATCTATGCAGGTCTAGGTAAGAGCCAGAAAGCTGAGTAGATCCCTGCCGTTGCTTGATATTGTTGATTCTGAAGTGCATAAGCTGATCTAGAAGGCTGCTTATGTTTGACGGTTCCTGGTTTCTTTGTTTATCTTTTATTTATTTGTAAAATTTACTAGCCACCCATCTTGCCACATGGTAACTCTGGGCAGCTAGTAGTATATCTTTGGAGAAATTCTGGAAAGTATCCCAACTGTAGCGCTGTCATGGCTCTGACAGATGAAACTCTTCAAAAGAACTTCGAGGCATTGTTTACCTTAAAGAATCTTTATTTTGAGTAGCATAACGTCGGCACTGCATAATTGAAGCCAAAAACTGAATTCCCCTCCCCTGAGCACATAGTATCAAAGCACGATTCCCTCCTCCAATTAACAGTCATAAATCACATTCGCCAATTAGCTTGAAGCGCGGGCTTCCTCTCCAGTTCTCCAGCCCGCCAATTCCTTATCAGCTCTGGTTACAATAACCTTGTTTCTCACGCTAGGTTTAGTGTTGTTATGTCTAGCTGGACTTTCATTCACAATCCCCCTCCCAGCATCATCTAACTCTAAAAGCAAAAGGTAAAAGATGGCTACATTTCCCTCTGTTGTCAATGCAAAAACATCCAATGTTAGCAGCGTTGACAAGCGCCTTACCAGTAGAACATGCATGGAACTGTTGGTTCTAGAAGACCTAGCCAGCGTGGCTAAGGGAAATGTTGAGGATTATCCTATGTTCAGGATGGCTGTTCTGCAGAACACTCTTTTGCAGGCCCTCAACTGTCATTCAGTTCAGCTGACATCACTTGTATTTAGAACTCCAATTTTTATTCTCTCTCTCTCTCTCTCTCTTTGCAAAATAATCTTTCTCACCTCCCAGAAGTCCAGAGCAAACACACAGAGAATTCATCACGTTCACTCTCGGCTTTATGCATTTGAAGAAATGGACTTGCCTACAAATGCGCTTGTCGCAAAGCCCTTTTAGCATCAAGGAAGCATTTTAAACGTATCTACAGACAAAACCTGGGTGTGCATGCTTAAACCATACCGAGAAGAGAGAGTGAATGAAGCATTTGTTAATTAGTATGGATTTTCTCCTACCGAGCCCTTGAAATTCTGGGATGCGTTCTGACACGTCAGCTCTTTGGAACCGCCACCTTCCTGATTCACTTGTCTTACTGCATGCTCTGAACTCAGAACCGTGATCGTTCATGAATAGATCCTAGATTTTTTACCTTTGGAGCCAGTGTTTGCTTTGGTCATAAGCACGGAGTGGCTTACCTAAATGCTTAACTAAATCTTGTGACTGATTGGAATATGAGGCTAAATTAATCCTCCAAGTAAACTAGGATCTACTTTAGTAGAAGCTATTCCTGCTTCTTTTTATATTGGTTTTTCACCCCCTGCAGGGGAATGAAGAATTGGTTTCAGAAGCCAAAAGAAGGGGAAGAATTAATCCCCCCCCCCATGAGCTTCATTTTGTAATTCGATATTAAAAACAATGCGAAGCAGGGAGAGATTGGATATTGATTGAAAATGCTTTGAGTTGTTTGGAGCACATTTGCTGGAGGGCTATCTTCATCATGATTAAACCTAGCTTATCATGATTAGACCTAGCTTATGCTTAACATGTATTAGAAAGTCAGTTATTTAATAATAATAATAATAATAATAATAATAATAATAATAATAATAATAATAATAATAATAATAATAATGGTAAAGTTGGAAGGGACCTTGGAGGTCATCTAGTCCAACCCCCTGCTCAGGCAGGAAACCCTATACCATTTCGGACAAATGGCTGTCAAGTCTCTTCTTAAAAACTTCCAGTGTTGGAGCATTCACCGCTTCTGGAGGCAGGTTGTTCCACTGGTTGATTGTTCTCACTGTCAGGAAATTTCTCCTTAGTTCTAGGTTGCTTCTCTCCTTGATTAGTTTCTATCCGTTGCTTCTTGTCCTGCCTTCAGGCGCTTTGGAGAATAGCTTGACTCCCTCTTCTTTGGGGCAGCCCCTGAGAGATTGGAACGCTGCTATCATGTCCCCCCTCGTCCTTCTCTTCATTAAACTAGACATACCCAATTCCAGCAACCGTTCCTTATATGTTTTAGCCTCCAGTCTCCTAATCATCTTTGTTGCTCTTCTCTGTACTCTTTCTAGAGTCTCAACATCTTTTTTACATCGTGGTGACCAAAACTGGATGCAGTATTCCAAGTGTGGCCTTAC
>NW_015388003.1:249263-254035 GCF_001527695.2 Protobothrops mucrosquamatus | reverse complement strand
CACAAAATTCACAGTGCAATAGAATTTGCTCCATCGTTTTGGCTACTGTTAAGGCTATAAAGACCTACGAACTGGCCTTAAGGTGTCCTGGTAAATCTGCCTTCTTTAAGGACTTTAAAGTAAGGGTGGCAGCCAACTTAAGATTCCTTTTCATTTAAAACTGTTAGAGACTTATTTCATTTGCTGTTCAATATTCAGGAATGCTTAGGAAGGATTCTATCATTATAGAGTAGACCATAGGCTGCAAACATTCTGGACAGAGGCTCAGATTCTGCAGTTAATCCAACAGACTCATCTTTAATGCTGAACGAAAGTTACCAAGGATTAGTAGGGGACTCAGACCTATTTGCACAGAAGTTGGTTCTTAACTAATGGTTAAGATTAACTCCCCCCCACCAAAAAAAACCCCACATCTTGAGTAAGCCACCTAGGATAAACCAGCCTCCAAAAAGAAGACAACTTTGGAGAGGGACACGAGGATCTGGAGTGTTGCCCTCAGCAATGTGGGATGTTCTGTTGCTACAGAAGGATAATTTGGCGTAAACCTAATGGAGCTTCACGTAAAAGGTGTGCCAAAAGACTTATTCTCCAATTGGTTGAGGGTAATTTGCTTCTTTCAAAGTGGAAGAAGCTTCAGATGTTTGCTCAATCCTGCACTGAATGTTCAACTTGGATCCCCTCCAGGCACAGAATGCAATTTCCAGATATTTAAATCATTTAATCTGTTCAGTGGCATTGCCCTATGTGATACCATTACTGATCCTGGGTATTTTCACTAACATCCTAGACTTTGTCTTCTGATAATCTGAACATGATTATCATCATTACGGTACTGACCCAAGTTTTTCCATGCTCTCCTGAGGCCAATTGGTGTTTCTGACAGAAATACAGCATTGTCGGCTTAATAATAAACTTTTCCCAGCAGTCTTAGACGATCCAGAAGTAAATGTAAGAGTAAAAAAGTAAGAAGGCTAATAGACAGCTCTGTTGAACCTCTTTCTGAATCGGGGTACAATTTATGAACGGCTCTGACGAACTCAGAGCTTCTATCTACGTAGGAACAGATTTTTTAAATATAATATTTTATTAATTTTCCAATTTTACATTTGAATATTTAAAAAGCAACGTGGTGACTGGGTTAATCAATAGTACAATAAAAAAATCTTAGTGCAAATCTCAGGTTACAACATCAAATATTTCTTCTCTTTTTCCCTTAACATTTACTGTCTCGTATTCAGGTTAGTACATTTCTAATTATATCAACTCAGTAAGAACATCATGATTACATCTATCTATCTATAAATAAAAATGTAAATGTTCGTTTGTTCAAAATCTTAAATCTTTGAAACTTCTTCACCGATTGCTTTGAAATTTTGACACAACGCTGCATTCGAATACGTGCGTGTTTTTATATACCTATATTATATAGATGTCACACCTGTGACAGGTAAAAACATGCTTTTTTTTGAAAAACAGTGCCATCTGTTGGCTGAGTGAATGAGAGCCACAGCAACACGTGGCCGGGTACAGCTAGTTTATCAATAAATTTTTAGCTTATACATATCTTAATTACATTCAATCTTCATAAACAATCCATATCCTGTTATTGATTTTTACTCAATTTTTAATTTCTTATCAATATCCCAATTTAACCTTTGATATTTATAATTTTCAGACTTCGGGTAACCAAAATTTCCCTTATCTCACTTCATAACAAACTGTAATATCCAAAATACACATTTATCTATTTGAATATAATCTTGTTCTATTTTTTAAGAGTTATCTATTTTTATATATGATGGAAACCTTCCATAAAATATCTTTGGAGATTGAATCAAAGAGATATTGAAATGTTATAAATTCCATTTATTGTACTGCTTTCAACCATATGCTGTAATATTTGCATTTGGTCATAGATTTTCTCTAAATCCTGCTTGTTCCTAATACAGATACCTAGCAGGTAATTCTCCTCTTATTATTATTTTTTTGCAGTGTGTGTGTGTGTGGGGGGGGGGCTTATGGGCTAATAATTAGCAGGATCTGCCCTATTGCCATGAAGTTATGGAGATAATATTTACGGATACCAGCTACTGGAAAGAATAACTTTTTTTATATAATGTGCGGAAACTGTGAAGCCACTCAACCCATCATTCAATGTTTGTTAGTATCAGATCAGGTGAAGGTTGAAGGCTCATTCAATATGAAGGATGATTGAAGTTCTTCATAGCAGAGATTCTTCAAATGGAAAAAAATACCCAATGTTTGTCTTGCAGATTAGAGCCCTCTGCATATTTTCCCTAGGACAGTTGCAATATGAACTAAGTGCCAACGCATCCTTCTCAAATCTTGGGGAAGCTCTATATTGTGGGTTAGATGCCTTACACAGGCATTTTGCATATCAACAACTGGCTTTGACTGATCTTTCATTCAAGCCATGGGGTAGATAGGTTATGGACAAGTTGACAAGGCAAGCATGAGCATATTGAATCTTACTCCTAATTAGTACTGCATCTACAACATGTCTTCTTTCATATGGCTCTCACAGTGCCCAACCTTGCAGGAAAGCAGAGGGATCTCTCTCTCTCCAGGGCTGGAAAAGTCATTGTCATGGTTCCGACAGATGAAACTCTTCAAAGAACTTCGAGGCATTGTTTACCTTAAATAATCTTTATTCAAATAGCATAGCATTGGCTCGTACATAGGCCAAGCCAAAATCTGAATTCCCCTCCCCTGAGCACATAGTATCAAAGCACAATTCCCTCCTCTAATTAACAGTCATAAATCACAATTCTCCAATTAGTTTGAAATGTGGGCTTTCCCTCCAGTTCTTCAACCCGCCATTTCTTATCATCTCTTATTTCAAAAAACCTTGGTTCTCACACTAGTTACAATATTGTTATGTCTAACTAAACTCTCATGCACATTCCTCCCCCCCCCAGTATCATCTAATTCTAACTCTAACTCTAAGAGTAAAACATAAGAAGGAAAATGTCTGCATCTCCATATGTTGTCAAAGCAAAAACATCCGATGTTAGCAGTGTTGACAGTCATATTCTGGGCTTCCCTTTGCTTATTGGAGAGGACATGGACATTTGTTTGAAATATCTGAGCCAACCAGGTTAGATTTCTCACCAAGACCCCCGGGGAGTCTTTGATTTAGATGATTATGTGAAATTACCTGCTGTATTTTCTCCAAAGGATCTTCAGTCAATCCACTCTGTCCCATTATTATACTGAACCTATTTAAGCTTATATAGGAATTCAATGCTCTATGTGCTTAAAGTCATGTAAAAGCTTACATATGGGGGCTTTATATCCTCCTGATCTAACAGGAGTCCCTCGTCTCACCAAATTTGGGGCCGTAGAGAAATATTTCCTGAGGCTCAGAGTCTTTTTTCCCCTTTCCCTGGATGTACAAATGTGTTTTATCCGACCATATATCTCCTTGATTTCTGGCTACAAAGAAGGTAATTCCACCCCACTCCACAAATAATTTACCTTGAAAATGTGAAGGTCATTTTCGATTTGCAGAAAATACATTGATGGAAGCAAGTGAGTTTTGTTCTCCTGTCTAATACACTTTTTCTTTTGAAGGCTATTGCCTTAAATTCAGGGTATCTTCCTTTCAGGAAATACGATTTTTATACGCAGACCTTGAGTTTCTTTCTGAATTTTCTAAAAGTCCAGGTTTCATATTATCTAAAGTAACCCAAGTTATGAAATTGTGTATCTGAAGATGAACATTTTAACTGCTAAAAAAGGGAAAAAATCCCTGATTTTTGGAGGAGGCATTTCTATAGAGAAATGACCTAAGAAAGACACCAGGATGGATACTTTTCCTGGGTTTTTGGTTGTTTTTGTGTAGATATTTAATTACCAGTGTAGATAACAACTTCAGGGAAAGGGAGAAAAAAGTTTACGGGGTGATGACACCTCCTCCCTCCCTCTTCTCTTGTCTGGTAATGAAATATATGTAGGAAAACAAGCTTGATGAAGATCACCAACTCAACAGTTCAACATTCTGAATTATGTGGTCTCCACTATTGGTCCCTCTTTGCAACTTGTGTTGGGTCTACTGATACATGAACAAAAGATGTTCTGCAGTAGCTTGTGTAGGTTGGCCAACAATTAAGCAAGAACCAACAAAAAGGTTCTTGTGAATATGCATCTTAAGGTACTACTGGAATTGGACCAAACCATTAATGGACCAACCCACTAATCATGCTTGTCCATCGCAAACCACCAATGACATCTTTGTCCTGTCTTCACTGGATGTGTATGTTTGTCATGAGGTTGTAGAAAGGATCTGCCTAGATCTTCCATATTTAGAGGGTTTGATTTATGCATTTTTGTCTGATGCTAATAATAATAATAATAATAATAATAATAATAATAATAATAATAATAATAATAATTTAATTTGTACCCCGCCCTTCTCCTCATAGGGCTCAGGGCGGCTAACAGCCTCATAAAAACCACAATACAATAATACAATAATATCTACATTAAAAACCGAATTAAAAGGAAATATTTAAGAAGGCCAATCATTAAAATTCTCCTTAAAATTACCCTTAAAAAACCCCGCTAAAATTCCCTAGGCCAGACCCGCTTGTTGAAAAAGCCATGTCTTTAGGGCGCGGCGGAAGGAGGGGAGATCCGGGATCACCCGGATCTCTGGGGGTAGTTTGTTCCAGAGGGTGGGGGCTCCCACCGAGAAGGCCCTCCCCCTGGGGGTCGCCAGCCGGCACTGTCTGGCTGACGGCACCCTGAGG
>NW_015388003.1:234857-249035 GCF_001527695.2 Protobothrops mucrosquamatus | reverse complement strand
GGAGCGACGAGTCCCTCCCAACACCGCCCGCGCGGCCGCATTCTGGACCAGTTGGAGCCTCCGGGTGCTCCTCAAGGGGAGCCCCATGTAGAGAGCATTACAGTAGTCCAGGCGGGAGGTAACGAGGGCATGAGTGACCGTGCGCAGGGCGTCCCGGTCCAGAAAAGGCTGCAACTGGTGGATCAGGCGTACCCGATAAGATCTTGGACTAAGATCTTGGACGAAGAAGAAAGATTTCTCTTTTCATGGAAAGGGTATCTTTGGATCAGTTTGAGTGCTGATTTCCACATTTACTCTGATAACACATTATATACTTGGGAAGCAATGAAACATTTCAAAAGTATCAAATACACCATCTCCATTTTAATTTCATTACAGTTCTACATCCCCATCTTATTCTTCTTCATCCTATCATCAGTTTACACTCTGTAGATGAAAGCCCAGATGCGCTGGGCAGGCCACGTTGTAAGGATGCCAGACCATCGCATCCCTAAACAGCTCTTCTATGGTGAGCTGTCTCAAGGAAAGCGATCGCACGGGGGACAAAAGAAGCAATACAAAGACACGCTGAAAGCATCTCTCAAGTCGCTGGATATCGACACCATCTCTTGGGAATTTTTGGCGCATGATCGACCGACATGGCGTACCCTGGTTTACCAGGGGTGCCAGACATATGAACACAGAAGGACAATCTTGGCACAAGAGAAGCGAGCACTCCGTAAAGCCAGAGCTGCAAATGCTGAAGCAATAGTGTCCACATTTCTATGTTCAGTATGTGGCAGAACATTCCGTGCTAACATCGGTCTCATCAGCCATCTACGGACACACCGTTGATGGCCCACAATCCACAAGATGTCAAGGTCTTCATCGAAAATCGATGGACGAACAACATATAACATTCTTCTTCATAAGAATCTGGGAAAATTGACTGATGAGAGAAAATTGACGAGAGCCCGTTCCTAGCCACGTACTCTTATGAAAGTGACCATCATAATTATATAAACTGACGCCATAAGCAGAGCTGCAAGTGTGTCTAGGTTTTATTTCTTTTCTACAAAGTCCAAGGTCTGACAAATGAGTGCTGGAATTATTGTTATTTTTTCCCCCTGAAGATCAGCATGTTCAGTGCTTGGGTTCCCCTCTCCCCTTTTAGAAGCAGCTATAGAATCTGCATTAAGCAGAGTTGGAAAAGTCCATTGCCTGCAAACAACCTGCAGTGCTTCTGGCTATGATTATCTTCTCTATCTTTCTATATAAATAAAAATGTAAATCTTCGTTTGTTCAAAATCTTAAATCTCCGAAAGTTCTTCACCGATTGCTTTGAAATTTTGAAACAACGCTGCATTCGAATACGCGCGTGTTTTTATGTACCTACTATTATATAGATGTCACACCTGTGACACAAACGTGCGCTTTCTCTTTTCTTTCTTTTCCATTTAACCAGACTGAGCCACAGCAACGCGTGGCCGGGTACAGCTAGTAGGGAATAAATGGTGGAGTATGGATCCTTTGAGGTTGCTCATGTTCAGTGCTTGGGTTCCCCTCTCCCCTTTTAGAAGCAGCGATAGAATCTGCATTAAGCAGAGTTGGAAAAGTCCATTGTCTGCAAGAACCTGTAGTGCTTCTGGCTATGATTATAGGGAATGACTGGTGGAGTATGGATCCTTTGAAGTTGCTCATGGTCAAGTCTAAATAACAAGACTTAGACTGGTAGACAATCCACCCAATGTCTTTCCTTCTTTAAGAGCATGTAAGTGGGCCTTTCTTTCCTCTCAATATATACTTTTGACATACTTTTTGAGACTCACAAAAAGAATAGTTGTGGAAATTTTACCCTCTGTTTTTCTAGAACAGATGGCAGCTGCAGTCAAACTCTTCGGCAGGAAAACAGCTTGAGTAGAAGACAGCAAGCATTATACAGACAAAAGCTGTTGTGCTCCAGTTTTGTTGCTAAAAGGGCCGCTGTCTTGAAGAAAAGTTTTGTTGCTTCTTGGTTGGCTTAGCTTGCTGTTTCTGCATGTTGGGACCCACATATGCCAAGGGTGGCCCCAGTTTTTCTCGGCTGTCTCTCTTTCCCAATCAGGAACACGTGGGAGGAGATGAATTAGCCAAGCCCCATTTTGAAAATTTACCGATCGTTTATTTAAAAGATGTCTATGTTTCCCATTAAGATGTCTCAGAGTGGTTTAACAATCTCAACAAATAAAAATGTAAATGTTCGTTTGTTCAAAATCTTAAATCTCTGAAAGTTCTTCACCGATTGCTTTGAAATTTTGACACAACGTTGCATTCGAATACGCACGTGTTTGTATATACCTACTGTTATATAGAGGTCACACCTGTGACACAAACGTGCACTTTCTAAAAAAAAAGAAAAGGTAAATTGGTCTGACTCTGTATCGTTGCGCACCGGTCCATGTCGATCATTGTTGTTATTTTGTCGACATTAAACCTCCTTTTTTTCACCACACACTGCAAATGTCCATTAGGAGTTGAGTGTTGTTATTAACCCTCATCTCCACAGTAGCAACTGTTCACTACGCCAACAATTTGCTCAGTGTGCCAATTTTATGACCTTTTGCTGTTGCAGCCATTAAGTAATTCCAGATTCCCCCATTGATTTTGCTCATGGGAATCTGGCAGGGAAGTTTGCAGCTGTGATGAGGCAAGTGTCATAAATACGTGCTGGCTGCGAAGCACCCAAATTTTGACCACACGGACACTGCAGGGGTCACAAGCGCGAGGACCAAGAATCCAAGCTATTTCGGGATTCTGGTTTTTGAGGTTTCTATCCCATTATTTCCCTCGCTCCTCTTTTAGATAACTTCAGTGCAGAATACATGCTGTGTGTGTGTGTGTGTGTGTGTGTGTGTATTAGGGAGCTGGTACTGGAATTGTTTTATTTTTACAGAGTGCCTCAGCCTTTAAGGCATCAGTAGCAAATGACTTCCATGCCACTGCCAAAAAACAACACCCAAAATAAAGACAAAAAAACCTGCATGGATTTTTCCCCGGGGAACTGTCAAGTCTTACCCAAAGGGAACTTGTGATATCTTGTGCTTAATCAAACTTCTTGAATCGTGTTGATTGTTCTACTTAAAATGCTAGATTTAAGCTGGTGGGCTTGGAATAGCTGGCAAATCTCCCTCTGTTCAACCCTTAATTTTTCCCAGAGAAGCCTCTGTTTTCCACCTCAGCGATCCCTTTTGTGTAGCCTGGTTTTCCTCTGCCTGTGAACTCTCTCAGTTGCCACAGCCTCCCAATTCTTCTTCCATTACGTCAAAATTAAATTAAATATGCACCAAGAAATTGGAACGCTTAACGATCTTCGGTTAGGGATAAGAAGGACCGGGAGGAATGAATCTCAAAATTGCAATTTGGGCTGCCTGATATCTTCCAGGTTTTCCTCAGCTCAAGTTTATCCAGAGCCATTCTTTTAGCAGCTTTTTTTAAAAATACTACTACTATTACTACTACTACTACTACTACTACTACTACTACTACTACTACTACTACTATCCCTCTTTTTATTTTCACCTAATGGAACTTGAAGGGAGAATATTAAGGAAATGAAATATCCAGGAGCTGTGAATGCTCCATCACTGGAGGTTTTTAAAAAGAGACTGGACAACCACTTGTTCTCCTGCTTGAGCAGGGGGCTGGACTAGAAGACCTCCAAGGTCCCTTCCAGCTCTATTCTATTCTATTCTATTCTATTCTATTCTATTCTACTCTACTCTACTCTACTCTACTCTACTCTACTCTATTCTATTCTATTCTACATAATCACAGACAAACGGTTGCCCAATCTTTTCTTGACCGACTTGGATGCTCCAACACTGGAGGTTTTTAAGAAGAGACTGGACAACCACTTGTCCTAAATGGTATAGGATCTTCTGCTTAAAGGGGGGTGGGTGGGCTGGAAGACGTCCAAGGTCCTTCCAATTCTGTTATTCGAGTCTGTTAGTGTAAGAGGCATTAACATGTAATTGTTGGTGTTATGAAGAATTTTTTGAGTTAATTACTCAAAAGATGGGATGAGAAAAACAGATATATGGGAGTCATTTATATAAAACCCATCTTGTATGTTGAATTTTCATGAGGGTAAAATTCTTCTGTTGATAGTCTGCTTGTTGCTTGCTGCCTGATGCTCAGTGGATATCCTGCCTTCCCTTGAAGAGGAATTCAGTGGAATTGTCCCTTTTAACCTCATTCCTTCACTGTTAGGATGTAGTGGAGAAAAATGCCTCTCTGTTTCCTGAATGGCCCATATTAGGCCTATCACAATTAGTTAAAAGGTTGCATTATTTTGATCACAAACCATTTTGGTGTTGTAATAATAAAAACAGTGCTACATATAGAGACAGGTAGAGATAAGGAGACAGCCAAAATCCAATGGTTCTTTAGAGATGACCTCAAAGGGATGTCTCCCATTCTTTGTGGTGACACTCTTCAGCTCACCACCAAACAAACACAGCCTATATTCATTGATGGATAAGAGGTGCCACTGCCTTATATTCTTGCATTGTGGATCATGTGTTGGTTCCTTTTTGGATTCTTATTGATGTATTGTTGTAGGTAACTGCTGTTTGTGATTTTGTAGTTGTTGTTAGTTGCGAAGTCATGTCCCACCCATCGCGACCCCATGGACAATGTTCCTCCAGGTCTTCCTGTCCTCTACCATCTTCCAGAGTCCATTTAAGCTCATGCCTGCTGCTTCAGTGACTCCATCCAGCCACCTCATTCTCTATCATTCCCTTCTTCTCTTGCCCTCAATCTTTCCCAGCATTCTCCAGTGAGTCCTTCCTTCTCATTAGGTGGCCAAAGTACTTGAGTTTCCACTTCAGGATCTGGCCTTCTAAAGAGCAGTCAGGGTTGATCTCTAGGTGACCAGTTTGAACGCCTTGCAGTCCAGGGGACTCGCAGGAATCTTCTCCAGCACCCTAGTTCTCAAAGGCCTCAATTCTTTAGCGCTCAGTTTGTGATTTTATGAGACTCTTAAAAAATAGTGGTTTTTTTAAAAAAAGTAAATAAAAATTAAAAACCAAGAAGAATAAACTTCAGCATTGGAATTATTGCTTGCTTGCTATAACAGAACAGAATAACAGAGCATCCTAAAATGTCTGTATTTAAAAGAGTATAAAATCTGTGCAATCCACATAGGTAGCTTCAAGAAAACAGTTACACTGTTGGGATTGTTGGCACTAAGGAAGAAGTACCATTATTCTTGTTTAATTAATTAATGGGTCAGACCTGCTTTCTGTTACCAATCTCTAAAAATGTTAATGAGGGATGGTACTGATGGCTCTTTTTTTTTAAATGAGGAAAGAGTTTAATATTTTTGGCATCGTTGACTTACCCGAAAATTTTAGAGTCTACAAATCTGGAAGAAGTTGGAGAAGGCTGCTTAGAACTAACGCCTACGTTTCAAGTATGCACACCTTTAGTTCACTTTGTCAGAAGCTAAAAGGGTTATTAAAAATTATGCAAGATTAAATCCATCTCTGAAAATCTGGCAAAATGACAGTTTAATTGTAATATAAAATGTTGGCAGGTTGAACATCTCCTTGGGATTTAGTCTTGAGCATTTTCTATTTAAAAAAGATCTGGCAGCAGATGACAGAAGGGACTAAAATCTGATACCTGAAAAACCTTTTCTGTAAAACTCTGGTTTAATTAGATAGACTGGGATCACACAGCACCCCAGATACCAAAAGAAAAAAAATAATAAAAGAAAACTGACATGGTGTCTTAGTTCACTATTTAAACTCATTCATAGGCTCAGATAGCAGAAATCAAGCTTTTGAAGGAAGTTCAAGATTCAACATGGACATTTAATAATAATAATAATAATAATAATAATAATAATAATAATAATAATAATAATAATAATAATAATAATAATAATAATAATAATAATAATAATAATAATAATAATATAAAGTTGGAAGGGACCTTGGAGGTCATCTAGTCCAACCCCCTGCTCAGGCAGGAAACCCTATACTATTTTGGACAAATGGCTGTCCAGTCTCTTCTTAAAAACCTCCAGCGTTGGAGCATTCACAGCTTCTGGAGGGAGGTTGTTCCACTGGTTAATTGTTCTAACTGTCAGGAAGTTTCTCCTTAGTTCTAGGTTGCTTCTCTCCTTGGTTAGTTTCCATCCGTTGCTTCTTGTCCTGCCTTCGGGCGCTTTGGAGAATAGCTTGACTCCCTCTTCTTTGGGGCAGCCCCTGAGATATTGAAACACTGGTATCATGTCCCCCCTCGTCCTTCTCTTCATTAAGCTAGATATGCCCAATTCTGTGAATGATGATAAATACCCAATAGATGGATTTCCCCCCCATCCAGCTGGGCTTTTGGTGGTGGTCATGTCTTCTGGGAAGGGAAAAATTAGCCAACCCTTAGTTCCCACCTATGTGTTTCCTTTGAGTGACAACTAAACCTAAGAACAATTCATGGGTTTTTCCAAGTTCTTTTCCTAGGAGGGAATAGAATTTTCTGGAAGCGAGCTTGAGGGGGAATGGCTAAACTTTCCTTCTTATTTTTTGTTTGAACCTCTCTACATAGACCATCCCATACCTGGCAGTGTCAATTGAGCTTGGCAAAGCACCAAACGGTACTAAGTAGCTGGATTCAGGAAAAAATATCTAGCATCTTTTCAGAGACTGTATGGAAAAACCCATTTTTAGCTTCAGTCTTCAGATGGTGTAGAGCAGCGGTTCTCAACCTATGGGTCGCGACCCCATTTGGGGTCGATCGACCATTTCACGGGGGTCGCCAAGCAAGGCTGTCCACCATTTTTTTCCCATTTTCCGGCGGGTGCCTTACCTCCTTTGAGCTGGGCCAGCTGGTGGTCGGCCTGCTCTGTCTCTGCCGCTTGCCAGCTATGCCTCGGCTGGCGCAGGGGGCGGAACCATGCATGCGCGGCGCTCCCGGGCAGGGAAAGTCCTCGACCTATGACCGGTTGGGTAGTCCTCGACTTACGACCGGTTTAGTCCTTGACTTACGACCGGTTTAGTCCTCGACTTACGACCGGTTGGGGGTCGCGGCATTAAAAAGGTTGAGAACCACTGGTGTAGAAGATCAGGTCCACTCATGAAGGTACAATTCAACTGATTTATTGCTTCTCATGCCTATGCACAAAAAAAAATATTTTCAACTAATATTTAGCAGCTGCTTGGAGTTAGATAAGGGTTAATGGAATTCAAGGGAGATTGGATTTAGTTCACTTGTGGCTACGTAGGGATTCTAGGCTGATCTCTCTTTTAACTCCATCTCAGGTTTTGCCAGTTCTTTTCCTGCAAGGTAGACGTGAGTATAGATATATGCTTTATGTGGTTCTGCCAACCCAGGCCAGAGGTTGTCCATCATACATCTTCCTGCATTGAGCTGTCCTTCTCTTTTATTTTATCTATACATTTTTTTTCTTTATTTATTAAATTTATTTGCCATCTATCTCATCATAAAACAACTCTGAGTGGCTTAAATTGTATCTTAATTATGGGTTTGCTTCTCTCATCTGGTATGAAAAAAGCCTTGCTTTATGCTACTCATTCAGATTTACCGTTCAGCGCAAATAAATTTGCTAACACGACTTACTGGATTAGTATACTTTCTGTAACATTTTAATCATAATTACAACAACATCTGCTGGCAGCCATGCACAGATGCCTGACAGAGCACAACATTTGTGAATGGGTCTCTGCCTCTCTGCATCCCAGAAAATGGATCTTTTCCTTTATTCCCCATCTGCCCAGAAGCCGGTGGAAGTGAATGGATAGGGAGAGTAGATAAAATACAACACTCATAAAATAAGATAAGATAACCTTTATTGTCATTTTTTTTTACTGTGGGCACAATGGCACACATCAAAAATGAAATTGAGTTGCCCGCTCTCAAAGTGAAACACATACATGACACACACCTAACCATACTATGAACAACATATGTATAAATATTAAGTACTGTCCATCTTGAATATATAACGGAAGGAGGAAGCTTGAGAGTTCACAAGGTTAATGCTGTATGGAATGAAACTCTGGCTGAATCTGGATGTTCTGCTATGGATACCACAAAGCCCTCTCCTCCCAGAAGGTAACAAGGAAAACAGATCGTGAAGAGGATGTGTAGCGTCCCAGATGATCTTGCGGACCCTGCTCAAGCAGCGCTTCTGTGCCATGTCCTGGATGGGAGGGAGGGAGCTGCCAATGATCTTTTCGGCCGTCCTCACCACTCTCTGCACTGCCTTCCTGTCTGAAGCAGTGATGCTGTATGACAGGATGCTCTTGATCGTCCCCCTGTAGAAAGTGGTCAGGACAGGGGAAGGAAAATGTGCTTTTCTCATGCAGTCTTGAGAAATCCTTGTCTGTTTTCACTTTCCATATTATTTCCCGCCCCTTTTGCTTTTATCATCAGCAGTTCATCCTTCTTGGGCTCTTTTTTAATATCTTGTCATGGGTGAGGTTCCCATCTGTTTTTCTTTATTAACCTTTGGACAGAAAGGCTGGGTTCCAATGTTTTAAATAAACTCATTATGCTTAAGGATTGATCAGATACATTCTATGTTTACAAATCTGAAGGCATCTTCAAAGAAAAATAAGGAATAAGTCTCCTCAGTATAATGATAAGATAACCTTTGTGGTATCCATAGCAGAACATCCAGATTCAGCCATAGTTTCATTCCATACAGCATTAACCTTGTGAACTCTCAAGCTTCCTCCTTCCGTTATATATTCAAGATGGACAGTATTTAATATTTATTTGCTACGTATATGTAGGGGTGTGGGTCTATACATATGTTGTATATAGTATGTTTAGGTGTGTGTCATGTATGTGTTTCACTTTGAGAGCGGGCAACTCAATTTCATTTTTGATGTGTGCCGTTGTGCCCACAGTAAAAAAAATGACAATAAAGATTATAATGGCTAGTTCGAAATCATGCTGTAGCTACAGAATAAATTATGCCTGGTTCAAAGAAGATTATTTGTTTATGGTACAGTATTAGTGACCTTTTATTTCTTCTGGATAAAAGTACAGAATAATAGCTGGAGATTTAATATTAATCTGTATTGTGGCTGATATCATATCTGGCCTTATCCTAGCATAAAATGTATTTTGAAAACAATTCTAAATCCTGTTGCGGGATGACTGGTTCATAGAGTTGTATTATCTGGAAATCATCCTTTTAGGTAACTATTCATCAGTGGTATTCAGAAATCAGGTATAATTAACAGTGTCCTGATTATCAACTGGAAGGAAATCAGTTCACTGAAATATTCTGAATTATTTAAAAGAATTTGACAGCCAGCAGAGCATGCCTCCTGAAATTTATGTCTCTATTTAATTTCAACACAAGTGCAGTATTACTCTGAAACCTATCTACAGTAGGTAGCCAACACCTTGCCTTGATTGAAAAGCTAAGCAGAATCAGGCCTGGTTAATACTTGGATGGGAGACTATCGAGATTAGATTGGGAAATAAAATGACAACAAATTCCTAGGGGAAAGCAGTCTCCAACCTTCCATGATGTCCCGGTGCCTGGAGGCCGTGCGAGTCTGGATGGGGAGGAACAGGCTTCGTCTCAACCCATCCAAGACCGAGTGGCTGTGGTTTCCGGAGTCACGTCATAGCCAGTTGGTTCCATCTCTTGCTATCGGGGGCGAGTCATTAGCCCCCGCGGAGAGGGCTCGCAACTTGGGCGTCCTCCTGGATGCTCGGCTGTCTTTAGACGATCATGTGACGGCCGTGGCCAGGGGGGCTTTTCATCAGGCTCGCCTGATACGCCAGTTGCGCCCCTTTCTTGATCGGGATGCCCTACGCACAGTCACTCAAGCCCTCGTTGTTTCCCGCCTGGACTATTGCAATGCTCTCTACATGGGGCTCTCCTTGAGGTGCACCCAGAGGCTCCAGCTAGTTCAGAATGCGGCTGCGCGGGGGATTTGGGGGGCCTCTAGATGCTCCCATGTAACACCTCTCCTGCGTGAGCTGCACTGGCTGCCGGTGGCCTTCCGGGTGCGCTTCAAGGTGTTAGTAACAACTTTTAAAGCGCTCCATGGCAATGGACCTAGGTATTTGCAAGACCGCCTCCTACCAAACACCTCCCTTCGNCCAGTCCGCTCCCACAGAGAGGGCCTCCTTAGAGTGCCGTCGGCAGACAATGCCGGCTGGCGACCCCCAGGGGGAGAGCCTTCTCTGTGGCAGCTCCTGCCCTCTGGAATGACCTACCCCCCGACCTACGTACAGTTGCGGACCTGCGCCTTTTTTGCCGAGCCCTGAAGGCCCATCTATTCCGTGCGGCCGGCCTGGCGTAGTTTGATTATGTTTCAGTGGGGGGTTTTTTACGGGTGTGTTTTTAGAACAGGCCCGTTATTTAATTCGATTTTAAAACAAACTATTTATTACCGTGGTTTTTAGTATCGCCTGTTCACCGCCCTGAGTCCCGCAAGGGAGATAGGGTGGTATATAAATTTAATAAATAAATAATAAATAAATAAATGATGTTGAAAAAAATTGCGTGGATGTGTTCAGTTGAACTTGATTCAAGGGGATATTGCACCCCAGCTTTTAAGGAGAAACCGAGTAGCTCTGTGATCCAGTAGGAATCTATGGAATAAAATGAAGGGAGATTCTCAAGGATGCAGATTCTCAAGGCAGCAGATTCTCAAGTTGTTGAAGGTGGGAGATAACATCTAACCAACAACGAAGCATATAGAAATACACACTTTCCTTTTCATGAGCAGTTGAGGAAGCTCCTGATTTTTATCTGGACCAGGTATATTATAAATCTACAGATGACGAGTATTTATTTCTTGACCTCGTGAGTCAGTTTTGGTTACTTCTCCCGTCTATGTATTCATTTTGGGATCTGGCTTCTTTACAATGTTTGTAGCAGGGTTTTTTTTTTGCAGTTGATAAAGCAAGGCGGGGAACGTATTTGGCCTGTGACTCTCCGCCAGGAGAGGAACAATAAAGAGAAGTGCACAGGAAAAAACAAACTGTTTGAAGGCTGTGGTTAAACAAGGGGAACAGATGAATGGAATGAAGGAAGCAGAGCGAAGGTGGGAAGCATTAACCTAATGGTTTTGCACATCTAGGAGGGAGGGGATTTTAGGCGAGAGCAGTGGGCGGCCCACAGTTGCCTCGTTTCTCCGACATTCTGAAAAAAACAGCCATTGAGCCAGTCCTATTTATAATATTGATCTGTTCCCGTGACTTGCTAACCAGCTGTCTACCCTATCTTCAAAGGCCTTGCTGGCAGGAAAGGAAGGTGAACGAAAGACAATGAATAGCTGGGGAAAACTCAGCTGGCAGAGAGCCTCGTTTCTAAGAATGACAGTACTCCCTCCCTAGTTGAGAGGACTCATCGAGAGGGATTGCCAGGCTCGGAGCAGACCTGTTTTTCATAGCTAGCAACCATATTAGGAAGGGAACAATGACAGAGTTCCAGGCGTCAAGACATTGAAAGGACTTCAGCAGAATTGTGAATTAAAAGCGACCCCTGTTCCCTATGGTTTTATGACTTCACTGGTGTTGGAGAGTTGAAGTTGTTGCTATATTTTTTTTCCCTGACACTCTAACTGAAAACCTTTGAATAGCAGGGGTGTTTTTTCAGCGATATTATTATTCAGTTTCCCCATAAGAGGGAATTCCTTACTGTTCTCTTGATTCCTGTCCTTTGGGCCTTCGAGAACTCACGTTAGCTTGATCTCCCTCATCAGCAACCCAGGCCAACTCAAGAAGGATGGAACTGATGAGTGTGTGTGTGTGTGTGTGTGTGTGTGTGAGAGAGAGAGAGAGAGAGAGAGACAGAGAGACAGAGAGACAGAGAATGTTCAATGTGTGTACACAAGAAAACTCAGAAATGGAAATCAAGGTATTTCTTGGCAAGTCTAGAGCCCAAGGAATTGTTTACATCACTGGACAATCCCAAACATTTTTCAAAATGTAGAAATGATTTTTGAAGCCCAAAATGAGAGTAAAGGATATCCAGGACTTCCCATTAACATAATATCTGGAAGCAAACCCATAAGTTCTCTGTCTCTCTTTCCTAAAAGTTGTCACCTTGCCTAAGATATAATAATCATTTTCTAAATACGCAACTATGTAAACTGATCATAAAGCAACCTGTGCTTTTGGGGATGCGAGTGGACACATTTCCTTTCTGCTAAGATTTGGTAACAATCTCAGTTTATAGGTACAGAAATTGTATCTTTGTATGTAGGAGAAACTGTTGAACAAAGTCAGCATGTTGGTGAGAAAACTAACGAGTATGCTTTGACAGATGGTTACCTTCTATTTGGTGGTGGAATGTTCTACTATGCTGATGACTGACATTTTGCATTGATAAGAGTCTTAAAATATATCTATCACCTGAGGATCTGTTGGCTCATCTAGGGTTTAATTGGCATGCCTGAGCAAATGTTTTGACCACAGCATCTGAGACCATCAAGATTACACCTGTTTGATCTATGGAAGCCAACTCGGAGAAAGGAGAACATTTTTGCAAGAATTTATAAGTGGCTCTTGAGTTATAAACGTCCTTGGTTGATTTGCCATAGACATCTGGCATGTGAAAGATCTCTGTCATACATTTAGCAGTTACGTCAGCATTGTGATGGGTTTTTTCATAGGGAGGGGAAGAAAATATATCAGATCAGGAACCTAAGCATGTAAAAATCCTCTCCCATTGCTGGTTTTCAAATCCAATAGATAATATAATATGGGAGTTGAGGCAATAACCATTTACCTCTTCAGAAGAAATGAGTCTCAAAGGAATGAATTAAAAGTTAAGGATTTGAAAAATGGCACAATTTTATCCTCTAATGTCGTCCTGTTTACAAAATGCAGCTGCCATATCCCTATTGTGCAGAGACAGTATTTGTGTGTGTGTATGTGTGCATTTGTGTGTGTAATTGTGATAAGCTAGTGAATAACTCCCTTTCCTGTAGCTTAGGGGTCCCCAACCCCCGGGCCGTGGACTGGTACCAGGCCGTGGCGTGTCAGCAACTGGTCCACACAAACAAGCAAAGCCCCATCTGTGGGATGCAGGCAGCACACAAAACCACACACTCTATGGTCCATGGAAAAACCTTTCTCCACGGAATCGGTCCCTGGTGCCCAAAAGGTTGAGGACCTCTGCTGTAGCTGATGTTTTAGGTGGTGCAATAAATATTTTCTGGACCTTTTTCAGTTATCGAATTGAAAAACGTGGCTTGTTCTAACGGCCATAACCCTTTCTGATTTCTTGTAAAGTTTTAAGATGTAAAGATTTTGGTTTTGTGACATTTTCCTGGATATTTCTTAACAGGCTGCCCCCCGTTCTGTCCCTACATTCCCTCTTTTCCAGAAAGAGGGAATGTGTGCACTTGAAAACAAAAGACTGAAAAGATTTTGATGTTGGTCCCCAGATCTGGGGCAGAAATGGGAAAGAAGGGAAGTTGTGTACAAAGTTTGTTGTAGGTAAACTTTGAAAAAAAAACAAACCACACAGCTGCTTTTCTGCATGTATTCTAAATGTTGGGGATGAAAAAAAGGCAAGTTCTCTTTTTGCTTCAAAATAGGGTCAAAAGAAAATGAGATATAGTAGGTCTTTGAGTGCTACTGGGGGCATGTTCAGACCACTGCTGAAGAAAATGAAATAAAACTGTGTTCCTGCCACATGCTTATTAAACAGTCTGGGCAAATTAACTTGGGAACTATGAATTAATAATAGCACCCAATAATGGTATATGATGATCATGTCTTCAGTATTTTGCTATTATTATGTTGCTAGCCTCCAACTTCCTCCACCTCCCAATGTCTAAATCCCAAGCACAACAAAATAATACCTTGTACCTATGAAGGCTTTGAGTTATGTACTGTGTTTAATCTCTCTCTACTGCCCCCTCCTCCCAAATCGGCTTTCCTAAGTGAATATAAGAAGTTTAGTTCTGTACATTTGCTGTAGAGAATTAGGAAAGTGTTCTTAGGAAGATGGTCTCCACCTAACAGCACCCTGGAATCTAATATTGCCTTGTAGAAATGCTATTTCCTGGATTTAAATCCTGGGGATCTTGTGCATTTTTGAGAGTGGCTGGTTGTTTCTCTTGACGGTTTCCACTCTTGGGTTCTTATTTACAAAATGGTTTTCTCTGGCATGAGTGTCAGTGATTCCCATCTCATCATCTTAAGCCCTTATAG
>NW_015388003.1:217000-232123 GCF_001527695.2 Protobothrops mucrosquamatus | reverse complement strand
AAAAAGGCTGCATCTCCATATGTCGTCAAAGCAAGAACATCCAATGTTAGCAGCGTTGACAATGGCATTGATGACATTAAATGGCTTGCTTTGACCTCTGGAAGTTCTGCTTGTAGGGCATATTTGATAGGGCTTGGCTTTGAACTTAGAGCGCATAGGGGAAAAGACACAGCTGCCTTAAAGGACTGTAGACCGAAGCTATGGGTGGAATCCTGTGCATGCTGATGACTCCTGCTGGTCTGCCGTAGCTCTAATGTTTGATCATATAAGTTCTTGACTGATCACCTTTCTAAAATTGAGTTACACGCTCCGAAAGGAAGAATCATATCCTCCCATTTTAATGATTTGATTTTAAAATAAACTAAATATACTTATTTTGGAGAGGAGTTGCTAAGAACCAAGGAAATCTAAAGCATCATTGTTCATTCTAATTTCAGCTTTAATGGTTTACAGTTTATAGTCTTAAGGCCAGTTCATTTCAATGTTTCACTAAGGAGGGAATTATGGGGTCCTTGGTACTCTCTGAGGTTAGTTGCTTTCTTGTAGATGTTTCATTACCAAACTAGGTAACAGTATCAATACTAGTCCTGGTGAGGTTATCTGCTCTGGGTAATGAAATGTCTACAAGGAAACAACAAGCTCAGAGAGCACCAAGCACCCCTCAATTTAACTGTAAGCTACAATTATGGTGCTGGAGAAGACTCCTGCGAGTCCCCTGGACTGCAAGGCGGTCAAATCAGTCAGTCCTAGAGGAGATCAATGCTGACTGCTCTTTAGAAGGCCAGATCCTGAAGTTGAAACTCAAATACTTTGGCCACCTAATGAGAAGGAAGGACTCACTGGAGAAGAGCCTAATGCTAGGAAATAGAAGAATGGAACGACAGAGAATGAGGTGGCTGGATGGAGTCACTGAAGCAGTAGGCATGAGCTTGAATGGACTCCAGAAGATGGTAGAGGACAGGAAGGCCTGGAGGAACGTGGTCCATGGGGTCGCGATGGGTGGGACACGACTTCGCAACTAACAACAACAACAACAACAAATATTCTCCTTTATAAGTAGGGAATTGTTTTCCGATTGAGGTCAGCAGGTCAACACCTTTTCATCTCTAGGTGAAAAAGTGGAAGGACGGACTTTCATTTTCTAAATAGTTGCAGTTCATAAGAATACAGCCCCTCTTGTCTAATAGCCCAAGTGACTAGAAAAAATGGAAAATGGTATTTTCTTTTTTTACTGCCCTAGGAGCAGTAAAGAAACAGAGGAACTGACCAGGTGAGGTCCATGGCATAAATGAACAACAGACCACTTGAATAGCCAAAGTGTAGGATGCTTCAGCTTCACTTCCAGTTTGTCTCATGCAAAAACTCACAAGCAGCGGAAGGCTGCAGCATAAATAAGAGGTTAACATCTCCCACCTTAAACGAAAGTTCCACTGCCGCATTCCCAGGTTTTCTGAAGTTTTGGAACTCTTTTTCAAAAGCCTCCAATTGCTGCAGTCCAAAGATGAATGCCAATTCCAGAAGCCCATGGGGGATGCAAATAAGGCAGGTGTTTCCGTGGCACGGTTCAATGCCTCACCAATAAGCCCATTTGGCTCCCAGGTCTTGGCTGTGGAAAGACACACTGCTAAAATCAGCATCCAGGTGCACGGCTGAATCCGGCAGACCATCCAAGCTGTGAACCTCTAAGGAGAACAAAATCAACCAAACTGGGCTCCTGGCCAACAGCCTGGTTGGCAACGGATCTGTTCTACATTTGTGCAAAATTAGGAGTGGCACGTTCTGTTCCGTGAAAATAATTTGCTCCCTTTTCGTGCGCAAAGTTGCCCATTTCCTCCACTCTCCTTTGTTTTAGCATTGCCAGGTCCCTCAGTTGGGGGGGGGAAGAGCTGCCTATATTTTTTAGCCCAGTGGTTTAATCCTTTTATTCTCACGATTTCAATTTATTGTCGACGAATCCCAAAAAAGTATTAGTCAAGAGGGATTTAAACGAATACTAAACGGTGAGGTGATTTCATTACCCATGGCTTTCTCGTGTTTTCTTTGTCATTTTGGCTACGCTGAAGTTTACAACAGTGCAGACATTTCACGGAGGACGGAAATAAGCAGATGCAGTAATTGGCTGAAGTAGATGCATATTTGAAACGTCATTTTTTTAAAAAATAAATTATATCTGTTTCAGGCAGCCTACAGAATATTTTTCTCCTAAAATCTGTACTTAACGCAAACTGAAATGTGTACTAATCGTTAGATTATGTTTCGTTTATTTAGACGTACGGGCACCGGTGAGGTTTGTCATCAAGATATCTGGCTTTCATTCCTAATCTACTTCAGAGGATCTTTCAAGAACTAATTACACTAAGAACTGCTTGTCACAATTAGAGAAACAAAATGAGGGATGGTGGGGGGGGGAAGAATAAACCCGTCTGATTTCTTAGCGAACTTATCAAAACAATTTGTTTTCGAAAACCTTTCTACACCAGAAAGAATGAACAGTCTCGTCACGTCTTCTACCCCACCTCAAATTTTGACGTAAATAAACGTTTACTATAAAACTCAGACATCTCAATCTGCGTACTCATCCAGTGTCCATTCCCTTGTGTTAACGAACAAAATGTGTTTGTGGGGGGGGTTTGTGTGTGTCTGTGTCACACTCGAAAAGATATTTTATCTTCATGCTCCAAAAGTAGGAGGACCATCCTGTAACTCAGGTTTAAGAAGTTTTTCATCGGCTTGAAGTATTACAGATCCACTCTTCAACACTACTTTGAGCAGCTTTGAGTGTGTTGACTGGGTTGCCAAGTTTGTAAAAGACGCTGCCCTAGAGCAGGGGTAGGCAACCTTGGCTCTTTTATGACTCGTGGACTTCAACTCCCAGAATTCCTGAGCCAGCCATGCTGAGGGGAAAGGGAGAGGCTTCCAAGCTGAGCCATGCTGGCTCAGGAATTCTGGGAGTTGAAGTCCACGAGTCATAAAAGAGCCGAGGTTGCCTACCCCTGGGCTAGAGCATTTAAAGGTCTTCCCTCCTCAAGGGAGACAAGAATATTTTAGCACAGCGATGGACGACAGTTCTATCGAACTTTGAGGCCACAAACCATGAAGGGTTGTTAGTAAATTGTAATTACAGATCACAATCTATGTAAAAAAGGGCTGGGACATGGTTAGGGCTGCCATCTTGCCTTTATTGATATTGCCCTCTCCCAAAACAGAACCCCCCGACCCTATTTGTAATGTAGTGATGAACAGCCTTTTTTTAAACTTGAAAAATAACCCTGGTGACATGCTGTTATCAACGAAGTTGTTGTTGTTGTTAGTTGCGAAGTTGTGTCCGACCCATCGCGACCCCATGGACAACGTTCCTCCAGGCCTTCCTATCCTCTGCCATCTTCTGGAGTCCATTTAAGCTCACGCCTCCTGCTTCAGTGACTCCATCCAGCCCCCTCATTCTCTGTCGTCCCCTTCTTCTCTTGCCCTCCATCTTTCCCAGCATTAGGCTCTTCTCCAGTGAGTCCTTCCTTCTCATTAGGTGGCCAAAGTACTTGAGCTTCAACTTCAGGATCTGGCCTTCTAAAGAGCAGTCAGGGTTGATCTCCTCTAGGACTGACCGGTTTGACCACCTTGGAGTCCAGGGGACTCGCAGGAGTCTTCTCCAGCACCAGAGTTCAAAGGCCTCCATTCTTTGGCGCTCAGCCTTTCTTATGGTCCAACTTCCACAGCCATACATTGCAACTGGGAAAACCATGGCCTTGACTATACGTACTTTTGTTGGCAGGGTGACATCTCTGCTTTTTAGTATGCTGTCTAGATTTGCCATCAATGAAGTCGATGGACCTAAAAGTTTCTTGTGGGGAGTTGAGGGTAGAAGTGGTTCTGACATCCTTCAGAACATTTAGGCAAACATTGTATTCTTTAAAATTTTGAATTAACCTTACAAAGGTTAATTTCCTTATTTCTGAGGGTCTAAAGCAGGGATGTCCAGCCTTGGTAACTTTAAGACTTGTGGACTTCAGGTCCCAGAATTTGCCAGCCAGCATGGGTGGAAACTAATCAAGGAGAGAAGCAACCTAGAACTAAAGAGAAACTTCCTGATAGTTAGAACAATTAACCAGTGGAACAACCTGCCTCCAGAAGCAGTGAATGCTCCAACACTGGAAGTTTTTAAGAAGAAACTGGATAGCCATTTGTCCGAAATGGTATAGAGTTTCCTACCTGAGCAGGGGGTTGGACTAGATGACCTCAAAGGTCCTTTCTGACTTTACTATTATTATTATTATGATGATTATTAATAAGCCTTTTAAACTAAGATGAAGACGCTCCCCTCCTTAATATATACACACACAGCAGCAGATCTTACTCCCTGGCTGGTAGTCACAAACTGTTTCTCAGGACTGAGCAAGGAAAGGCAGCAGCAAAAAGAGAAACATAAGAAGGGAGAGCAACTCCTGTCTTGAGTGTGAAAGCCAAATCATGCTTTAAGCCAAGTTTGTGCCTGTCTTTCTTCTCTTTCCCATTAATCATTGTCTGGCACCCTCCTTGCAACATGCATTTTCTCTTGTCCATGTCTAGTCAGCTGCAACATTCAGATGATTTTTGCTAGATGGTAGCTTGTTGGAGGCCACAGAAGTCAGGTCAAGAAACAGACAACCTCCCCCAAATAGCTGTCTGATAAACCTTGAGGAGGGTGACATGGACAGTTTCACTCTGGCTATAGTAGTAGTAGTAGTAGTAGTAGTAGTAGTAATAGTAATAGTAATAGTAATAATAATAATAATAATAATAATAATAATAATAATAATAATAATAATAATAATAATAATAATAATAATAATAATAACAACAACAACAACAATAATCATAATCATAATCATAATCATAATCATAATCATAATAGTAAAGTCAGAAGGGACCTTGGAGGTCATCTAGTCCAACCCCCTGCTCAGGCAGGAAACCCTATACAATTTCAGACAAATAGCTGTCCAGTCTTTTCTTAAAAACTTCCAGTGTTGGAGCATTCACTGCTTCTGGAGGCAGGTTGTTCCACTGGTTAATTGTACTAACTGTCAGGAAGTTTCTCCTTAGTTCTACGTTGCTTCTCTCCTTGATGAGTTTCCATCTGTTGCTTCTTGTCCTGCCTTCAGGCGCTCTGGAGAATAGCTTGACTCCCTCTTCTTTGGGGCAGCCGCTGAGATTCTGGAAGACTGCTATCATGTCTCCCCTCATCCTTCATTAAACTAGACATACCCAATTCCAGCAGCCGTTCCTTATGTGCTTTAGCCTCCAGTCCCCTAATCATCTTTGTCGCTCTTCTCTGTACTCTTTCTAGAGTCTCAGCATCTTTTTTCCATCGTGGTGACCAAAACTGAATGCAGTATTCCAAGTGTGGCCTTACCAAGGCCTTGTAAAGTGGTATTAACACTTCACGTGATCTTGATTCTATCCCTCTGTTAATGCAGCCCAGCACTGTGTTGGCTTTTTTGGCAGCTGCAGCACACGGCTGACTCACATTTAAGAGATTGTCCACTAGGACTCCGAGGTCCCTCTCAGAGTTACTACTATTGAGCAAGGTACCCCCTATACTATACCTGTGCATTTGTTTTTTCTTGCCTAAATGTAGAACCTTATTTTTTTCACCATTGAACCTTGCTTTTTTCACCATTTAAATGAACACAGTCTTTGTACAAGACTGTGGATCATGGAGAGTGATTTTAACATTTTGCTTAAGTAAATGTTTTGCCAGAGGTCACAGCAAGGGGCAGCCGTTGGTCAATTCTGATTCAGCTCACAAAGTAAGCAGGGTTGGAGGCTCTCAAGAAAAAAAAATGGACAACCACTTTACTGGGATGGTATAAGGTCTCTTTTCTTGGGAAGGGGGTTGGACTAGAAGACTTCCAAGGTCCCTTCCAGTTGATGGATGGTAGAGCAAAAGAAAAATTCAGGAGGAAGAGGAGGAGAAGGAGAAGAAGGAGAGGAATATGGATGTGTTCATGCAGTCTTTAGGAATTGTGTTTGATTCAAGGGAGACTAGCAAAGACCAGCAAAGCCGCGTTGGCTGTCAGGGCCCACTTCAAAACCTCATCCTAAGAAAGCAGAACTCATGGAAGAAGTTTCTTCCAAAAGGAACTTTTATTAGGAGAAGCTGATGGCAGGCATAGAAGGCAGGATCTGAGGTTTTCTCCACTCAGATCAATAGCTTAAAGGAGTCCCAAGCAAAGCCCACCCCAATAGTTCATCCGGTCAGTTCGAATGGGCCAATCCCCAGGGGTTAAGTCCGTTGTGGGAAAATGCTGATAGTGCCAGTCTGTCTCAGACTTTCCTCAGGGGAGGAAAGAATGTGCCTCCGGACATCCAGCTTATCTCCTATTCAGAAGGGAAGGTGTGAAGACCCAACAAAACATACAGAGGCCATCTTGTAATGATATCTCACTGATAACGAGAATTTTTCACAATGTGGTTGTGCGTGCTTGGTCTAGCTGGCAGTGAATGAACCCTGAATTTCACAGAATGTCGTGGTCTTGCAACTTTCTCAGCTTCTTTCTTTCCTTCCAGTTTTCTTATACTTTCCAGAGCAAGTTTTGTTCAGTCAAAAGATGGAATAATTGCCAGAATGGGTTCTTGACTTCTCTGAGTCCTTAAACTCATCTCCCTCTAGATCTCATTATGTCTTGAAAAATCTGCTGCCCTCAGAAAACAAGTCCTTTCCCTTCTAACTTATTATCCTATCTTATTCTGGAAATCTTCCTACTTCTCTTTCCTTGCATCTCCCAGAAGGTCTGTCACTGTCAAGTGGAAACCTGCACATTTACTTTTAAAACATAAAGAAATTTGAGAATGAAGGAAGAATGAATTGATAGGAATATGAAAATCATAATTTGTTTTTCTTTGCAAAAAAACTCTATGACTATTTAAACAAATGTTGACAAAGAGGCTGAACATTCATCTTTTGGTGATAGTGGTGTTCAGTCTCTAAATCGTGTCCTGCTCTTCACAACTCCATCGACCACAGCATGCCAGTGCCCCCCTGTCCTCCACTGTCTCCTGGAGTTTGCCCAAATTCATGTTCATTGCGTCAATGACAACATCTAACCATCTCATCCTCTGCCATCCCCTTCTCCTTTTGCCTTCCGTCTTTCCCAACATCAGGGCCTTTTCCATTGAGTCCCCTCAAAGTATTTGAGCTTCAGCTTCAGTATCTGTCCTTCCAAAGAACAGCCAGAATTGATTTCCTGATCTGATCTCCTTGCAACCCAAGGACTCTCAAGAATTTTCGCCAACACCACAATTCGAAAGCATTCCATCTCTCGAGGATGATTTAATTGATTTTCCAGAAGAATTGGATTACATGAACCTTGTGGTTCCTGTCACCTTTGTAGTTCCATGTTTCTATAAGAATGGAAAGTTCCTAATCAATATCCATCCTCTTACTGTCAAATCCATTCTTGGAGGAGGTCAATTTCTAGACCCTCTCTATACTGCCTTTGCAGGAAGTGCTTTTTAAAATATTCTCTCATTCTCGTCTCTGTCCAGTCCCGGCCTAATAATAATAATAATAATAATAATAATAATAATAATAATAATAATAATAATAATAATAATAATAATAATAATAATAATAATAACAACAACAACAACAACAACAACAACAATAATAATAGTAATAGTAATAATAATAATAATAATAATAATAATAATAATAATAATAATAATAATAATAATAATAATAATAAAGTTGGAAGGGACCTTGGAGGTCATCGAATCCAACCCCCTGCTGAGGCAGAAAACCCTACACCATTTCGGACAGATGGCTGTCCGTCTCTTCGTAAAAACTTCCAGTATTGGAGCATTCACCGCTTCTGGAGGCAGGTTGTTCCACTGGTTAATTGTTCTCACTGTCAGGAAGTTTCTCCTTAGTTCTAGGTTGCTTCTCTCCTTGATTAGTTTCCATCCATTGCTTCTTGTCCTGCCTTCAGGCGCTTTGGAGGATAGCTTGACTCCCTCTTCTTTGGGGCAGCCCCTGAGATATTGGAACACTGCTATCACGTCCCCTCCCGTCCTTCTCTTCATTGAACTAGACATTCCCAATTCCAGCAACCGTTCCTAATACGTTTTAGCCTCCAGTCCTCTGAGCATATTTGTTGCTCTTCTCTGTCCTCTTTCTAGAGTCCCAACATCTTTTTTACGAGCTACATTGTGATAGTCAACTTGAACAGCAAGTTTTGAGCTCTCAATATACTTGCAAAAGGTGTGGGCAGAGAGGGGGAGACCACTTGGCATGGTTCATCTCTAACCTCAATGGATCTTGTGTGGGTCTAGCCCAGCTTTCATTAAAATTATTTTCAAATAATTTAGCTGTACCAATCAGAATTTCAGTCGGTCAGATGCGGGAATGCGAAATTTAACAGAAGCTTTTTCCATCTCAGATTTAAAGAAGGATAAAACTGAGAAGGGATGGGGTGGAGAAAAAAAAAATATCTAAGGGCATTTGTCTTAAATAACAAATTGCATGGAAAATGGTTTTCCATTTCTTTATGAGCAGCCTTCAGCTCTTGAGCTCCAAACACCCTCAGAGGTCCCAAGCACCGAACAGGGCTTTAGTGTAAGTAGAGTTGTGCCCTTCATCTTTGTATCAGAGTGCAATGGTGTGCAAACTGGATAAACCCAGGTCTAGGACTATGACATTTTTCTTCAGGATTCTTTTATTTTTCTCTGAGAACGGGGAATCCTGGGAGCTGACATCCAGACATCTCCCAAGTTGCTATGGTTGAGAAACACTGCTTTAAAATAATTTCACCTGCAAATGGAAGGAAAGACTAAAGAAAAGAATCCTGTTTTTAATTAAAATACCCTCCCGGCGTCTCCCTCATTGGTACTTCTGTGTTGAATTTTTGGGGCGACTTGTGTGAATTTGATGGTTCACTTGCATCGGCTCTCCTTGTGAAAAGATGCTGGTTTTAATTTGATTTGATAATCCTGATGGAGGAGACCATGGCCAACAGAAGTTGGTTTTTACCTAATTAAGTTGTTGCTTGGTTGTGCGTTAGAGAGCTGATTTGCTAGCCTCCAGCAATCTCAGCCTTTCCCTCCCCTCTCTTTTTCATAGTCGTTCTGGTTCCTTCCTTCTCCGTGGAGGCCTTTAAATCTACCTGCTGGAAGAGAGCCTTGGTTTTCTGTTGAAAGTTAGGAATAAATGGAACGTGGTACCGAGCGAGCCCTGTGAAAAATCTGATAAATCCCCGATGCCTTTAAAGGTTCGTGGTGCGCCCTCGGTTCTCCCTTGTCGGAAGATTTTGTATATCGACTGAACTCAGCAGCTGCTGCCTGAGGGGGGAGCCGAGGCCGTCTGCCAAGGCTCCCTTATATCGATAGAAGGTCTTTAGAAGAGGTGACATCTGGGAGGGAAGAAAGGAGGAGGAAATGGGAGAATGAAACACATCTGTGTTATCACAGCAAGACAGGAATGCCAGCTGCCTGGGGTACTTTAGCCCATTCTTTACGCAGAATCACAGAATCCTAGGGCTGGAAGAGATTTTGGAGGTCTTCTAGTCTAACCCCTTGCTCAAGGCAGGAGCCTTATACCATGCTGGACAAATGGTTGTCCACTCTGGATGCAGTATTCCAAATGTGCCCACTAGTGCAAATAGAGTAGAGTAGAGTAGAGTAGAGTAGAACAGAGTAGAATAGAGTAGAGTAGAATAGAAAATAGAATAGAATAGAAAGTAGAATAGAATAGAATAGAAAATAGAGTAGAGTATAGTAGAGTAGAATAGAAAATAGAATAGAATAGAAAATAGAGTATAGTAGAGTAGAATAGAAAATAGAATAGAATAGAAAATAGAGTAGAATAGAAAATAGAATAGAATAGAAAATAGAGTAGAATAGAAAATAGAGTAGAATAGAATAGAAAATAGAATAGAAAATAGAATAGAATAGAATAGAAAATAGAGTAGAGTAGAGTAGAGTACAGAATAGAATTCAGAATAGAATAGAATAGAATAGAATATAGAGTAGAGTAGAGTAGAGTAGAATTCAGAATAGAATAGAATAGAATAGAATAGAATAGAATAGAATAGAATAGAATAGAATAGAATAGAAGCTAGAAGGGACCTTGGAGGTCTTCTAGCCCAGCCCCCTGCTCAAGCAGGAGAACCTATACTTTTTCAGACAGGTGAATGTTTAGTCTTCTTAAAAATCTCCAGTGATGGAGCGCCCATGATTTCTGGGGGGTACTATCCTACTTTAACAGGGTTTCTTCATCAAGAAGGCCCCAAAGATCGAGAGCTGTAATCTCTCCCATCTTCTTCCTAATTACACTGGAGCCTCTGGCATAAGACAAGACTGGATTCTGTCTAGCAAAGATTGGAAGACAAAAGGCCACTATTTTTGTCAGATCTGGGTCTTGGGACAACCTAAAAGTATCATGCTACTTATCATTTATAGAACAGATCTCTGTTTTCTTATGCATCTAAAGAGGTCCAACAGCTGAGTTCAAGAATCTATAAATTGCAATTCTAGGGTCTTGTTGCAGACAGAGATTTGTCTACTCTTCAAATCTATGTGGCTACTCTTAAACGGATCTCCTAGATTCCTATTCAAGCACATTTCCACCGTCGCCAACTGCCTGCAGATCAGTTGAAGAAGCATCAGCTAATCTTGAAAAGGGGTTGAAATAGGAACATCCACTAATGCTGGAAATAGTAGCTGACGACCACTTAACAAGCCATTGAGTGGACAAAATACAGTCAACTCATTGTATGTTTGCACTCATGGTGGTGCTTTGGCTACTGGGTAGAAAGCAAGTAAAAGGAAGTCCTACAGCATCCTGTGCTGTGCATAACATTTGCCTTAGACATTCATTAGGCTGGCTTTTGCTAATCTTATTTTAATTTATCTTTTTGGCTGGTTTTCTGGACTGGCTGAGGTCACTGCTAATGGAAATCATTGGCATAGCATCTTTACTTCACCAAAAGGCTCATTCAAATTCAGGATAGGCTCCCCCAGGCCATTGACATTCAGACAGCCAAGCTCTGGATTTGGCTCGAATAAATACAGAGGGAGAATCTGATGACCTTATAATATTTAGACTTACGAGGGGGGACATGATAGCAGTGTTCCAATATCTCAGGGGCTGCCCCAAAAAAGAGGGAGTCAAGCTATTCTCCGAGGCACCTGAAGGCAGGACGAGAAGCAATGGGTGGAAACTGATCAAGGAGAGAAGCAACCTAGAACTAAGGAGAAACTTCCTGACAGTTAGAACAATTAACCAGTGGAACAACCTGCCTCCAGAAGCGGTGAATGCTCCAACACTGGAGGTTTTTAAGAAGAGACTGGACAGCCATTTGTCTGAAATGGTGTAGGGTTTCCTGCCTGAGCAGGGGGTTGGACTAGATGACCTCCAAGGTACCTTCCAACTTTTTTATTTATTTATTATTATTATTATTATTATTATTATTATTATTATTATTATTATTATTATTATTATTATTATTATTATTATTATTATTATTATTTTCTCGAAGGCTGAAAGACATCCAAAAAGGGATGGTTCCTGTCAGCCTTGAAGGAACCTTTTAAAAACAATTCCAAAATATTGTAAATAAATTGATTTTCTCATCCCCTGCCCCAAAATGTTTGTTTCCTGTCATATTCCAGAATTTGTCACTGGGGGCATGCAAGGCCTGGTTGCATTCTCCCTTTGGTGCCTATTGTATTCCTGACTTTCCCTCCACCCCAACCTTATCCAGTACAGAGATCACTCACAATGATCTCTTTTAAAAATTAGGTGTTTTGATGACATTTCTTTTAAATGTTATTGCTGCTTAAATGCCGCTAATTTGAGAAATAATATATATCGCCTCTTATTTACCTTTTATATCCGTCCAGTTGCAGGTTCCAATGGGTGCTATGACTTTTTAAGACCATTAAAAGCTTCATCTCATCCAGGTTACATCTACCCTAGGAGGAGGGCCTTTTCTGCCCTTGCCCCCACCCTATGGAAGCTGTTGCCCCCTAAGATGAGACTGGTCCTCACTTTTCTGGCCTTCCAGAAGAGCATGAAAACCTGGCTCCATCAACTGCCCTGGAGATCCAGGAGAGGTACCTATCCTTAGGATGGTTGTTGGCCTCCTTCTTTTTAACTGTGTCTGCTTTTTCGTAAGAATGTTATGTCTTTCAAAGTAAATGACCTTGGCTGATATTGGAAGCTAAGTGGGCTTAACCTGATTAAAAAAAAACTTGGCTGGAAGGCTGACGAGGCTGTAGGCTAAATGTGGAAACTGGAAAAAGAAGAAGAAAAAAAAGCAATGGCCAACTGCTAAAACACTGTTGGAAAGAAACACGATGGCCCTTTTCTGGCCGATAGTTAACGGGAACTAAATTTGGATGTATAGAGCTGGATGTATAGACATACATCTGTGGATGTATTTGGAGCTGGATGTATAGACATAAATCTATATACTTGGTCATGGCAACTGGACTTTTCTTTTCTTTTCTTTTTTGCTTAGGGTAGGCCACCTTGGTTCTTTTATGACTCGTGGACTTCAACTCACAGAATTCCTGAGCCAGCATGGCTCAGCTTGGAAACTTCTCCCTTTACCTTCAGCTTGGCTGGCTCAGGAATTTTGGGAGTTGAAGTTCACGAGTCATAAAGCAGCCATAGTTCCCCCATGCTGGCTGAGGAATTCTGGGAGTTGAAGTCCACGAGTCATAAAAGAGCCAAGGTTGCCTACCCTTGGTTTGGCTGACTGAAAATGCTCAAGCATTCTCTCCTTTTCCCCTTCTACATCTGAGAATCCCACCCAACAGAAAAAGCACAAGGAAAGCAAAAGGTGTAAAATGGCTGCAATTCCTTAATTGTCATAGCGTTGACATCAAATGCATTAAAACTCTACGCCAAGGGTTCCCCACCGGGGGTGCTCGCACATACCCCTGGGGATGTGAGAGACGATATTCCAGGGGGTGCAAAAACTTGGCTTTTCAAAATTACAGTGTATATGTGTAATTCATTACCGTTATTTTGAACTTTTGTAAGGGGTGCGAGAATATATCACAAGCGTTCTAGGGGTGCGGGCTGTGGTGGGATTCAAATAGGTGGACAACTGGTTCTCTGTGGATGCCGCTTCTGGAAGTCCATTCTGGACCTGGGCAACAAAAAATTAGCTACCGGTTCTGCCGAAGTGGTGCGAACTGGCTGAATCCCACCACTGGGTGCGGGGTATAGAAACGTTTGAGAGCCTCTGCTGTACGCCATCGTTTGACCATGCTGTTTCTCCAGGCAGCTTACAAGGGGATGCATTTGAACATCTTCTGAGTGGAAGCAGAGAGGGAAAGAAAATATTTTAAACTCTAAAAAACCTCTGGGCGTTGGGGAGAAGGTAAACTAACTGAGATTCCTAACAGTGAGGACAATCAACCAGTGGAACAAAAGTTGCCTTCAGAAATCGTGGGTGCTCCATCACTGGAGGTTTTTAAGAAGAGACAGGATAGTCATTTGTCTGAGATGGTATAGGTTCTCCTGCTTGAGCGGGGGCTGGACTAGAAGACCTCCAAGGTCCTTCCAGATTCTATTCTATTCTATTCTATTCTACTCTACTCTACTCTACTCTACTCTACTCTACTCTACTCTACTCTACTCTACTCTACTTCTATTCTATTCTATTCTATTCTATTCTATTCTATTCTATTCTACTCTACTCCTATTCTATTCTATTCTATTCTATTCTATTCTACTCTACTCTACTCTACTCTACTCTACTCTACTTCTATTCTATTCTATTCTACTCTACTCTACTCCTATTCTATTCTATTCTATTCTATTCTACTCTACTCTACTCTACTTCTATTCTATTCTATTCTATTCTATTCTATTCTATTCTATTCTATTCTATTCTATTCCTATTCTACTCTACTCTACTCTACTCTACTCTACTCTACTCTACTCTACTCTACTCTACTCTACTCTACTTCTATTCTATTCTATTCTATTCTATTCTATTCTATTCTATTCTAGGGTAAAGGAGAGTTATGTATCTCATTTTGTGTCAGTAAACAGAAGCTGAAATTATTTTCAGCAGAGAGGTAGAATCCACCTGATTTTAAACTATGACTTTCACATTTCACTGTGAGAATGGGTATGTAAACCCAATAACTTTGCATGGTGTATAAAGGCTTTTGTGTGGTTATTTGTTTGAGGAGAATCTTTTCATGTGGTGCCTTCTATTTTGGAAGGTATGTCTATAATCTCTTGGGAGATTTGGGGGGCAAACACCCCAAAAGGCAGTTGAAACTTTAGTTTCCTTCCTTACAGTATTCTGGAAAGAGGTGAAGACTGCTATTTTTCATTAGGTCTTTGGAGAATAATTCAATTGGGATGTTGATAGCTAATCAGACCCTGTTGTTTATGATTTAATGCCTGCTGATAATTTATTCTGTTTCTATGTTTTTTGCAGTTAATGATGTCTTTTTTTAGGTTTTTAGAGTTACGATGCCTTGATTATGCATTTATGGTTGTTAGCGGTCAAAGAAGCTTGTGAAATAGCATGCTAATAATGTAAAACAAATGCACGTTTCAAAAATGGGCAAGCCCCATTGTGGTTTGCTCATGGAATGTGCGAATCAGGCCATTAAAGAGCCATGTGCATTTCAGTTGGCTACAACGCCTGGGAGAAAACACTCGTAGCTGTTCGTGTCTTCTTCGATCCTATCAATTATTGAATGAAATGGGTCCAATTCATCAAGATTAAAAAAAACTAACTAAGCTTGAGAAATTGTGCAAATGTAGCAGCTAGATCAGGGGTAGGCAACTTTGGCTCTTTTATGACTCGTGGACTTCAACTCCCAGAATTCCTGAGCCAGCCATGCTGAGGGGAAAGGGAGAGGTTTCCAAGCTGAGCCATGCTGGCTCAGGAATTCTGGGAGTTGAAGTCCACGAGTCATATAATAATAATAATAATAATAATAATAATAATAATAATAATAATAATAATAATAATAATAATAATAATAATAATAATAATAATAATAATAATAATAATAATAATAATAATAAAGTTGGAAGGGACCTTGGAGGTCATCTAGTCCAACCCCCTGCTCAGGCAGGAAACCCTATACCATTTTGGACAAATGGCTGTCCAG
>NW_015388003.1:193566-214757 GCF_001527695.2 Protobothrops mucrosquamatus | reverse complement strand
CTTTGGCTGTAAACCTACAAATGTCCACCAGATGGCAGCAACACAACAGTCTAAGTCAGGGCTGCTCCCTAGTGGCCATCTAGAGTTGGGCCAATTTTGGTAGCCTTAATATAACCAAACTGTTTATGTGGCTCCATTTAAGACCAAATTGGTGTATTACATATTTGACATAATATAAATAGGAGAAGGCAACCCTGGAGCTAAATTGAATTTGGTTGCTACCAAACACTCTTTTGTTTTGGATTATGGGAAATAGAAATAAATTCTTAGTTATAGTGAATGTCCAAATTCCTATGGAATGTATGAGGTTTGAGTATGCTTTCTTAGCCTCAATCAATGGCCTGGCTTATCCGTTCTACTGTCTTATGGCTTAGCATAGTATGTGAACTCAACTAGCATAAAATTTAAGCCCTGGTTAAGCACTGATATACTCAGCAAACCAATGATTTCTTTGTTGATGTTTGAGATAACATTGCACCAAAATTTTCCTTCCCATAAAGTGGGCTGCTCAAGTCAGTGGGCATTCCTGCTAAAAAAACATTTCATGTCTTTAACAGAGGGATAGAATCAAGATCACATGAAGTATTAATGCCACTTTACAAGGCCTTGGTAAGGCCACACTTGGAATACGGCATCCAGTTCTGGTCACCACGATGTAAAAAAGATGCTGAGACTCTAGAAAGAGTACAGAGAAGAGCAACAAAGATAATTAGGGGACTGGAGGCTAAAACATATAAGGAAAGGTTGATGGAATTGGGTATGTCTAGTTTAATGAAGAGAAGGACGAGGGGGGACATGATAGCAGTGTTCCAATATCTCAGGGGCTGCCACAAAGAAGAGGGAGTCAAGCTATTCTCCAAGGCGCCTGAAGGCAGGACAAGAAGCAACGGATGGAAACTAATCAAGGAGAGAAGCAACCTAGAACTAAGGAGAAACTTCCTGACAGTGAGAACAATTAACCAGTTGGACAACCTGCCTCCAGAAGCGGTGAATGCTCCAACACTGGAAGTTTTTAAGACGAGACTGGACAGCCATTTGTGCGAAATGGTATAGGGTTTCCTGCTTGAGCAGGGGGTTGGACTAGAGAACCTCCAAGGTCCCTTCCAACTTTTATTATTATTATTATTATTATTATTATTATTATTATTATTATTATTATTATTATTATTACTACTACTACTACTACTACTACTACTATCATTATAATAATCACTACTACTACTACTACTACTACTACTACTACTACTACTACTACTACTACTATGTCTTGTCCAGTTGTATCACCCACTGTAGCAATGCTAACTAAAATTCCAGGAATCTGGATTGGGTTTCCAAGTACTTCTTTACTATGAGCAGAATAAATTATGCAGATGTTAACATTAAATAATCAGTTATGGAAAATCAATCCATTTCTCTGCAGTCAGGAATTTTTTTTTCAAAACAACAACAACAACAACAAAAACCACCGCTCAGATATCTAAAACCTGAACACTTCCTAAACCTCTTAGTGGTTCTTGTACTCCCTTAGCAACAGTAAATGACACTAACTCTTGCTTCAGTTATCAATATCCTGTATGGACGTGATTGCAAATATCAGATGGTTATACAAGGAATGTCTTGGCAGTGAGTAGTAGACCCAAGCCTTAATTGCAGAAATAATTTAATTACTTGTAAAACTAGGAAATGGAACATATTCATGATCTGGAAGAGAGAGAGACCTCAGCAAAAACAAGCAGCTGCAAGCTATTTGTTTTGAGATTACTGAAATGGGTCTATGCATGATTATTTTGCCAATACGGTTTGCTTATGCTTCAAACAAATCATATCATACGGGGGATTCTGAATTTTTAGTTACTGGACTACAGGTAGTGGAAAGCATAAAAGAGCCCTCACTAAAACCAAAATTTAGATCTGATTTGAAAAAAAAAATACAGCTTTGATGTAGCAGTTTCCAAAAATATCCTGACACTCCAAACTAATAAGCATCGGAAAATAATTTTGCCAGTTTCTGCTAGTCCTTGCTTTTTGTCAGTTGAATATACAGTTACGTGCAGAAGGGAGATAATTGCCAGTCAGGGTGGACTGTAGCGGTGAAATTCTATTAAAAAAAAATTAGACTAACGGGAATGCCCTTCAAAATGGGAACGGAGTGGAGGTCTGTCTGTTTATATCTGTCTGTCTGTCAGTCGTGGATGTATAGATCTTTTTTAAGAGGGTTGCTATTGTTGTAAGAGCTATAACTTAGCCTTGTTGCATTGATCAGAGAAAAGGGCAAGAGTGCTAAAACAAAAGACAATCCATGGAAATCCTGGTTAGTGAGATTTCAGGCAGTGCTGTGTCCTCTTGACCAAGGTTGTCTCATTTGACTCGTGCCTTTTACCCTGTACCTTGCCTTGTGGACTACAGTTTGCCTTAATTGAGTGGACTGGGACTTGGGACCCTGGACCTTGACCTGTGAGCATGCTCCTACTCTGTGGACTTTCTTATTATATACGGGCTGAGGGTGGCTGCCTTCAGGGTAGCATGGGGTGGAACCTTACCAGTTGTTGTAGGGCCGTTTAATAATAATAATAATAATGATAAAGTTGGAAGGGACCTTGGAGGTCATCTAGTCCAACCCCCTGCTCAGGCAGGAAACCCTATACCATTTTGGACAAATGGCTGTCCAGTCTCTTCTTAAAAACTTCCAGTGTTGGAGCATTCACTGCTTCTGGAGGCAGGTTGTTCCACTGGTTAATTGTTCTAACTGTCAGGAAGTTTCTCCTTAGTTCTAGGTAGCTTCTCTCCTTGGTTAGTTTCCATCCGTAGCTTCTTGTCCTGCCTTCAGGTGCTCTGGAGAACAGCTTGACTCCCTCTTCTTTGGGGCAACCCCTGAGATGCTGGAAGACTGCTATCATGTCCCCCCTCGTCCTTCTCTTCATTAAACTAGACCTACCCAATTCCAGCAACCGTTCCTTATATTACTTAGAGGCCTGCCTTGCGTTGACCACCTGACCACAGTCCTTGACTTAGTCTGGTAATGTTATCTGGACAGATCCCATACAACTAGTCCTTGACTTACAACTATAATTGAGCCTGGAATTATACTTGCAAGACATGCTAATCCTTAAGTAAACGCCTTGTCTGCAATGGGCGTTTTTTGCCCAGAATTAAACGTTGCTTTCCAGTAAAAAAAAACCAACACCATAATTTGCGGTCGTGTGACCATGGGATGCCACAAATGGCTGTAAATTTGCTTGAGCTGCCGAGCGCCCAAAATACAATCACATAAAGAATTGGATTTTAAAGAAAGGGTTTTCAGGCTGAAGCACTGCACCTTGCTGTCGCGTCAGTCCCAAAACCAAGACTGACACAAGGTTATTTCTTCCAAGTTGAGTTCTTTATTGTTTTACAGCTATAGGCCAAGTCTTGACAAAGTGAAGACTATAATGTTTGCGCCTACAAATACGTCCTGTGAACTATTAAGGAACAGCTGTCTTCATCCTCTTTCTCTCACACATGATGTCTGGGCTGAGGGGTCTCTTACTCCCCCTGGACTGCACCCCTTCCCTCCTGGGAATCCAGCTCCTTAGAACAGGGGTGTCAAACTCAATTTCATTGAGGGCCACATCAGCATTGCGGTTGCCCTCGGGGGTGGGTGTGGCCTACTGGGTGGGCGTGGATGGAGTGGGTGTGGCCTACTGGGTGGGCATGGCCAGCTCTACATCATTCGCGTCAAGGGTGCCTGTGGGGGCCTGGGCAGGAGTGGGGCAGATCTGAGGGTCTCTGGCAGAAGGGGGTGGGACCAGGGCAGAGCCCATCAAGCCGGATAGGTGAAATAGGCGAGGGCCATTTGCTGGCCACTTCCAGGCGATGGTGCATTTCTTCATTCCTCACAAAGGGTGACACCTCCCCACCATGCACCCAGGGGATGGGGCCGACGCAGCAAGGGCTGGTTCCTCGCGGTTTCCAGACGGCCTTGTGGAGCTAAGACTGAACGCATTTCAGCATAGATGGCCACCACAAAATTGTACATTGGCTCCCGGCTGACCTGGGCCAGGGCCAAGGCAGCGGGGGCCATTCCCTCACTGTTTCCAGGATGGCTTCGCAGGCCACATGAAACTACTTCGTGGGCTGCATCCGGCCCCCGGGCCTTGTGTTTGACATGTCTGCCTTAGCACATTCCATCACATCTAGTTCTAATTCCTTCTCTAACTTCAAAGTGCTTGGCAAACCCTAGTTGGTCGGCCAAAGTCACATCGGTTGCCTAGAACTGGCCTGGGAGATATGATAATGTAGTTTGTGTCCTGCTTTTGTCATAACCTTTGTTTAAGAAACCATGAATAAAATCTGTAGTACTGGTGAACTCAGCAAAGCACAGTTAACTGGCTAAGCAGTCATGAGGACATGATTTTCAATGAATTGGGAAATCAAAGGAGGAATCAGATAAGGGGAGAGCTAACTCAGAGGTTATTCATTTCATCCCAGGCATGTGAACCAAAACTCTGTAAGAGACTGCCTTAGCAACCACAACTGTTACCTTTTTTAAAAAAACTTAAAATATAACATGAAAGACTCCAGGGTGTCTTAATTCTGCATCTTTCATTAAATTATGCACCCCGGGAAGGGCTCTTAAAAGTTAATACCCAATGCAAAAGAAAAAAAATTACAAGCAGGGAGGGAAAAGGGTTAAATTTTTTCTCCATCCCTGTTTTGCTTCTGTTAATTATGATCTTTCCACTCCTGCAGCTTGTTGTTTTTTTTTAAAAGCCATCAGCTCCTTGGATGCAAAGATCCTCTTCACATGCAGTTTGGCATTCAGACAAATGTATTTAATCTTTCAAGGATAAGGGTTCTTAAGCGTTCAGCAGGTGAGGATGGAAATAAAACTAAAACGATAATGCAAAAGTTTCAAGTTTTAAGATATGTGTGTTTTTTTCCCCCCTGAGTGGAAAGGAGGCAGAAAATCTATAGAGAACCACTGGGAGCACAGCTGGAAAATTGTACTGGCCAACAGAGAACTGAAGGTGGACCTTTGAATGTTCTACTACCCCCAGCTAATTCTTTGCAAGTGGTGGTGATGAGGAAGCAAAGTTTCCTTTTACAGTTAAGACAGAAAAAAGAGGATATTTCTAAATATAGAATTCTTTTTTGTAACTAGAGGAAGGACAATGCTATGGGGACAATTGCCATTCGCTGTCATTTCAGCAGCAGAAATGTTGTAAAATTTATTCTCTGGGTGTGCTGGGACTTCCAATCTCCTCCAACATGAATGATGAAGGGTTGTTTAAAGAGTAATTATTGCTTGAGCCTTTGTCATTTGTGCTGGTCTTAAAGAATTGATAGTGTCCTGTTCTCTCATCCCCTGGAGGGAGTTGCTACTAACAGAGCTCCCTAGAACAGGGCTTTACAACCAGTGGTACGGGTACCACCTGTGGTACATTGGCACCTGGCAGGTGGTACGCGACCATCCTAGAAAAGTGGTAGCAGGGGAGGGGAATGAGCTGAACCGGTGGCAGCATCGCACAAGCCTGAGCGAGAGATGGCTGGAGCTGCAGGGCTGTCAGGGCTCAGCGGAAGCGCCAGGATCAGCGCCTGGCTCCAGCTGGAGCGCGGCGCTGATCCTGGTGCTTCCGCTGAGCCCTGAAAAAGCACCAATCAGCTGGAAAGCAGCACTGATCCTGGTGCTTCTGCTGAGCCCAGAAAAAGCGCCGATCAGCTGGAATGTTGCAGCATCTCCAGAGTCTTGTGATTTACATTCAGATGCTTGGCAACTGATTCATATTTATGACGGTCACAGTGTCCCAGGGTCATGTGAAGTGACCAAAACCTGCTGCAACCACCCAGCAGACGGGGGGAATAAAAACCAAACACCCTCCACCCCACCCCCGCTGCCAATCCTCAACAGAAATGCTCACAACAATGAAAACCTCGGACAGGAGGAAGAGCGCGGCCGGGCGGGCAGGCAGGTGTCTTGCTCGGCTGTGGCTTGGGGGGCACTTTTTTCAGTGTCACTGTAACTTCGAACAGTCACTAAGCGAACTGTTGCAAGTCGAGGACTACCTGTACTTTATCACTTTTTTCCATTTTTTTTTTGGGGGTCATCAAGGTTTTGATACCTTGCTAGGTGACTGGTGGTACTCGGATGTTGCCATATCCTAAAAGTGGTACAATGGGTGAAAAGGTTGAAAAGCCCTGCCCTAGAAGGAGTGTGATAGAAAGACCTTCCAGACAGAGAGATTAAAGTCTTCTGATCAAAGTTTTCAAAAACTTTGGCGCTTTAGGACTGACGATATTTACTCATGGGAAGCCAGGAGCAAGAAAAGCAAATATCAATTTCTTATCATTAAAAAAAAAATGTTCCAACCTATAACTTGTCCCATATAGACACCTGGTTGCAGAGAGCTTTCCTCCAGAGTTGAGACGTTACAAAACAGTCAAGATGGCAGCTGATTATGTCTCTGAAGCTGCCATCTTGACTTTTTTTTCGCAACCTGCCCCCAGAAGCGGTGAATGCTCCAACACTGGAAGTTTTTTAAGAAGAGACTGGACAGCCATTTGTCTCAAATGGTGTAGGGTTCCTGCCTGAGCAGGGGGTTGGACTAGATGACCTCCAAGGTCCCTTCCGACTTTATTATTATTATTATTATTATTATTATTATTATTATTATTATTATTATTATTATTATTATTATTATTATTATTATTATTATTATTATTAGTCTAGGTACAGCTGCTGTTAGCTGGTCAACATGATCAAGCTTCTTTGAAACTAGACAAGTTCTGTTTTACTGTCTGTAAAATTCATCGTGATTTAACCACATTGCCTATATACACTTGTATCGGTTTTCTTTTTAATTTAATTTACATTTTAATTTAATGTTTGTCTATCCTTTAATGTTAATTTGTATGCTTTTGTGGAACTGCTGTAACAGAGACTAACTATTTTTGAGACCCCCTTGTCTTACAAACTCAGAAATCTGGAAACCCAGATTGCAAAATATTTTGCAGCATTATTTGAGAAAGGAAAGTTTCTGGTGACTAGAAAAAGAGCTTTATTCGCTACATGTTTTTTTCCCCCCAAACTGCCAATTTTTCAGTTCTCTGTGCAACCTATGTGGGAGTAAACTGCCTTAGGATTCCCCAGGGGAAAGAGAGAAGCAGCTGAATGCCCCATCTTTCACATTCCTTGACACACCTTTTCTTTAATGCTTTATTTTTCTACCTGGCATAACGTCATCTGGGTTTATTGGTGAATGCTCTTTCTTTTCTCTGCAGTCACTCTGGCTGGTGCTTCGTGGCTTATAAAATTTAGGATTATTTAGGCATTGCAATTGCTCGGGAGATTTGTGACTGAATGGGAGAGGCATAAAACGTGCTTTTATGGAGCTTTGTAAGATCATTTGTGTGTGTGTCTCTGAAGTTTCTTTCTCAATGCATTAAAGGTCTGTTAAATAGCCCGTTGTTTTATGGCAGACTAAATTCACGTTGGTAAAAATAGTCATTGGTTTGGAAGTAAGCTTTCTCATTAAATCAAACATGAGCGCGTAACCAATTCTTCCTCAAAATGTACATCGTACTAGATCAAGGCAGTGGGCTCCTATATTTGTCAGCCTTACAAGGTAGACAAGATGGGCAACACAACCAGATGAGCTAATGCAACTTTATTGTTGACAAAACCTTAGTCGGAGCCTGAATCTGATGAGGAAAATGAGCTGGAACAGGACTCTATGAAGGTTGAGGGAGAGGTGTCTGTAGCTTCAAGGGAATGTGGGGAAAAGCAGGCCGAGGCAGGCCAGGGCCCTTCAGGATTGGGACAGGATGAACGGGAGAGACAGATTTCATGCGATGAGCAAGGGCCACCCCCACCTCATCCTAGAGCACGGAGAGTGGAGAGAAGGAGGGAACAATGCAGGCAGGCTCAACTACTTGGAAGGAGAGCCTCCCACCTCTCTCCACAAGGCACACCTGGAGACTGAGACTTAAGGAGATGCTGTGGGGAGAGGCATTTGTCAGGAACAAACGCTGATTCCTTGGAGTTTTGTGTGTGTTGTTGCTGATATCTTGTTCTGTGTTGTGACTTCTGCTTGGAAACCTGGAAACTCTGACCATTGGACTGACTGACAACATTGCTTGGATGTTCAAAGACCTCTGATTGTATTTTGGCTTCTCTTCTGAAACTGCTTCGGCAAGCTTGTATTTCCACAGACTTGTTAGATTTTGGATGTATGTGTCATTCCTTGTTATCTCCGTGGCCTTGAGTAAATTACTCTGCTAATCAGACTGTCTGTGAAACTACTTGCAGCCAGAGGCGGCTGAAGGTGTGTGTGTCTGCCTTTGTTTGGAGGCTTGCCAGAAACGTGGGAGCATTTGGGGAAAATTTGGAGCAATTAAAGGGCGGTTTGGATTGCCAGCTGACTGCATTGCCTCGGTGCTGTGCCCTGGGTCATCACATCCTTGCACACGATTGGGGAACAATGTATACTATCTTAGAAGATATATTTTCGGGGAGACATAATTTCCCCCTTTCTAGCGTATTGTTAATAATTCCATAGATCAACTTCAGAAGATCTCGCAACTTTATGGACCCTTTTGACGAGACTCACTTTGGAGGAAGAATTCAGTCTACTAGCACTTGCTGGTGTACCAGCAGGCTGAACTGAAAGAACCAGTGATCAATCGAAGAACTGATTGAGACTAATACAATTAGATGAGTTTTAAGGAAAAGAATAGAGGGAAGACAGGAATAGTAACTAAAATGTGTAAGACCACAATTCACAGAAAACAAGGGAAGGAACAAAGTCTCTGTTAAGGCAAGTGACTTTGAATAGCACCTGGTAGTTGCTTGATACATAGGAGGTTGATTTCTAGTACAAAAACTAGAGCAAAAATGTCTAAATTCTTGAGATCTCTGCACTGAGTTCCTCACTCACTGCAACGAGCTTCTCTAGCCCATCAGTCTTGATGTCTAGAGGTGTAAGATCTCATACCTCTGCTATATAATATATATCTCACTGATGTAACTCATGATATAACTCACGTATCAATTTTTCCTCTACCTTCAAATATTTTCACTTTATACGTATGCCTCCATCTCATTCATATTGGCCCAATTAAGTGCTCCGCCATTAAAGATGGTAAATCATACTCTCTACCAAGAGTCTTTATGCATACACCCAGACGCTGAAATTGAAATGCAGTAATTGCACTCGTAGTTCTGAAATGCCCTATTTATTCACCTTAGAGGAGGGATTTAATTAATTAATTCCCTAATCAGAAATTATCCCGATCAATTCCAAAGGCGCTAGTGCATTTCAAGACTGCAAAGTCTGTAGGAAAGGGATGAATTCTGTGTTATAAAAAACGACAATCTGAGAAATCCGAAAATAGTCAAGACGTGCTTGGTCTCAGCTTTGAATGGACCTCCTTGCTCGACGTTCTGTATCTCAGCCTCATTTTTCTTTTGATATATTCTTTAATAAATGGCAAAATAAGACTCAAAAATGAGAGTGAAACCAAGTTAAAAAATGGGGCAAAGGTAGGTTACCAAAATATCCCATTTGGCAGCATTTTGCAGATGGAAATAGAGGCCAACTGATTTCACTCCAGTTCTAATTTGGAGCACTCTTGTGTCTAGATCAGTGATGGTGAACCTTTTAGAGACTGAGTGCCCAAACCGCAACCCAAAATCCACTTATTTATCGCAAAGTTCCAGGGCCGCATCAGCATTGTGATGCCCTCAGAGGGGGCAGAGGGGTGAGCGTGGCTGTGGTGGTCACGGCAGACTGAGTGGGTGCAGCTGGGGTGGGTGTGGCCACCTTGATGTTGCTCATGGGGGGAGGCCTGTGGGGGCTGGGCAGAATTGGGGGAGATCCAGGGGGTCTCTGGTGGGTGGGGCAGTGGGCAGGAGGCTCGTCCTGTGGGGTGAGGCAGGGGGAAGGGTGGGGGTGCCATTGCTGTGGGGTAAGGTGAGGCAGGGGCAGCTGCTGTCTGACACCATCAGCCCCCGCATACAGAGGCAAGCGAGCACATGGGGGCGTGCTCTACCACCTCTACTCGAGCTTGCTAGCCACCTGCTTCACCTTTGTGCTGGGTGGGGCTGCTTCTCCGGGTGCCAGCGGTGGCCTAATGGACCTGCGCAAGCTGGCAGCGGTGGCAGCAGGTGTGCCCACAGAGAAGGCTCTGAGTGCCACCTCTGGCACGCGTGCCATAGGTTCACCATCACTGGTCTAGATCCAGCCCCTTGTCCATTACATACGGCTGAAAGTCACCGAAGCCGGTTGTTTGCTCCCGATTAAGACACAAAAAGTTTGTTCTTTCTGGATAAAGACACACTTAATCAGTTCAATGATCTACATCATGTTATCAGCAGTTCCTGCTGTTCCTAATGGAAGGAAATTAATCTTACAGGCCAGGGCAGATGAGAAAGTACTTAATATGAGAAACGGGGCCCTGTGTAAAATGAAGAGGATTTCAGCCTCACCATGACACAGACCACACTTTTCCCCCTCCAGAAATGAAAGGGAGTTGAACTTAAAACTTTGAGAATCTTAGCAGGAATTGCCCAGGGTTCTGCCTCTGCTCTTTGCCCATTTAGGAGGATCATAAGTTAAGGAGAAAAACAGTTCCTGTTTTCATAGAAATCTGGGCTAAGGATTTACGACGAGTCTTTTGTGCTGTAATAACAACTTATCCTTTGCCCATATTTGATCTGATGTCTGCCAATGAGCAGCCACAATGAGACACCACATTCCCTTCGCATTTCACAACCGGCGAATTTTTATTCCAAGAAATCAAAACGGGAACGAACTGGAAACAAACAAACAAACAAACAAAAAACCCAATCCTTTGCAATGGAGGCATTGTTTAACATCACAGACCAAATCCTTTGGAAGCACATTGCTTCGTGTTTGGTATCATTTTGTTGCAAAGCAATCATGCGCTGTGTCTTTTTTCCCCAGCCAGTCAACACAAAATGTCATTTATGATTATCAGTCCAGCCAGATGCAGATGCTGGGGCCTTGCTGTTCTGAGTGCTTGATACCATTCATTATCATTTAGTCAGAGATCTGAATTTTTGACCATCTGGTCTGCAAAATGTGATCCCCACCAAGCTGGTTGCTTTGCGATGGGATGGAGCAAAAAAAAAAAAGTCTGTCTTACTGAAATATGGCAGAGACCAGACTAGGCCTTGTAGCCGGATAAAATTTGGCAAAGGACAGAAATATCTGAGTGGATGAAGCCACTTTGATGTTCATTTGCCTTTTCAAATGATTGTTTCCTAGCCTGCTGTTTAGGACAGGCTCTGACAACAAATGTTGCAGAAGGAATTCAGCAATGGAATTAACAATCTGTGCCTGTCTGGATTCCTCCATAGGTGTTGACCACGTTGATAGGAAATCCGAGTATTGCAAACCGAACACATCTGCAGAGAGGGGGCAGATATACAGTCTACATAATTATCAGTTTCTGCAGTCCTGCTGACTTGATGCTATTTCCAGTTCTGAAGGAAAATCAACAGGTTGTTTAAATAAGTGAAGTCTTAAGCACTGCCTTTGTAAACGTCAGCCCTTCGAGGTAGGCAAAACCAGGAAAGACAGTAGAAATACTGGATTTGTGCCTTATTGATATAGACCAGTGATGGCGAACCTTTTAGAGACCGAGTGCCCAAAAACTGCCCCCTGCCTGACCCACCAGTCCACAGGACCACCCACCGCCTCCACGGCCCACCGCAGATCACCCACGTGGCCCAGCAGCACCATGGCAGCCACACTCTCCGCCCGCGCCCCAAAGCATCAACTGCATGCAATGGGTACAAGGGTGAAGTCTTGTCCCCGCTGCTCGGCTGCTATGTCCTTGGCTGCGCTGCTCTACGCGGGCTGCATTCAGGGGCGACTCTCCTCTGGAGGGGCTGTTGGTGAGGAGGGGGCCATGGGGGGAGGCGGATCTGGGGCAATGGCATGCGTGCCCACAGAGAGGGCTCTGAGTGCCGCCTCTGGCATGCGTGCCATAGGTTCGCCACCACTGCCCTATACCATTTCAGACAAATGGCTGTCCAATCTCTTCTTAAAAGACTCCAGTGTCGGAGCATTCACAACTTCTGAAGGCAACTTTTGTTCCACTGATTAATTGTTCTCACTGTCAGGAAGTTTCTCCTTCATTCTAGGTTGATTAGTTTCCATCCATTGCTTCTTGTCCTGCCTTCAGGTGCTCTGGACGGCAACCTGGACATCTGTCAATGCGCACTCTTCACACTCCTTAAGGCAACCCCTCTAGGATGTGTGCCAGGGAGCCCCTTTGGGGAAAATCACAGACACTAGTCGCCACAAAAACACGTAATTATTGGTGTTGGGTTGCACAGGGTAAATCCAGGCCATCACCACTGTCAGTTGCAAGAACTCATCTGTGAAGGAGTCACGTCAAGACTGAGGAAACGAAGAAAGGTGACGCCTGCTGCTCAGATAATTTCATCACCCTTAAAGAAAGTGTCCTAACAGCTCAGCCTCCCTTCACCATGGAAGGAAACCGGGCAGAGGTTCATTTCATCAGCTGAAGAAATGGCTTTTCTCAAGTGCTTTTCTTCTCTCCCCAACCCAGAACAATCAGGCAGAAAATGTTCGTAGGTTTGTTTTCAATTGAACAATTGTGTCAGGGTTTGACAAATAGACCTGATGTAGCATGAAATGGCCAGTTAGAGAAAAAGAAAGAAAAAGAAATCCTTTCATCGCTTGATTCTGCTGATCTCATAAATTGGTCCCTGGGGGGGGGAGGAGCTATGAGTTGGAAAGTCCCAGTAAAGATCTCATTTCTTTAAAATTTACCAAGGTGGCTTTGGATGAGGAGAGAGTTTTCAAGCCAGGAGTCTCTCTGCCCCCATGCAGACTAAAGACTCCTGAGCAATATTCCAGGCTTAATAGAGAAAGGGATTCTTACCTAATATAATATCAAACAGTAGAGTAGAAGAATAGAAACAGTGGACAGGCCACTCAGTTCAGATTGATGGAATATATATATATTTAGATTTTTAGATTTTTGCTGACAAAGAGTTAAAGGGAGACTAGTATAGCTATTTCGAGCTATTTGGCTCTCATCAGCTAGCCATACCCTTCCGAGATTCGAACCTGGGCAACTTGCATGTTAGGCAGCTGAAAGGCAAAAGCAATCATAACAGTAGACCGAGTGCTCTATTAGACACTTACTATATATATATATATTCTATCGATCTGAACTGAGTGGTCTGTCCACTGTTTCTACTGTTCTACTCTACTGTTTGATTTAATAAATTTAAATTTAATAAATCAAACAGGCTAAAGGTGGGCAAAAGGGGTGAGGGAGGTTCTTGAGCAACAGGCAAGAGATAGAAAGAATGGAGGATTTAAGAATTTATATGTATGGATCAAAGAAGTTTCCAGAGCTGTGGGAAACTATCTTTTAGTAAGTACAGTACTGACAGTCCCCAAAAGTATGGCCTTTGGTTATTGCAGCTTCACCTCATTTCTATACAGAATAGCAGCTGATGAAACTATATGATGGATGGGGATGATGTATCCAACAGTTGTCCTCATCAATGAAGTCATCCAGGAGTCAATCTCAGTTTGAAGGAGATTGTTGAGAAACTCCCAGCCAGGCAGGGAGAAGGGGTCAAGCAGGGAACTAGCCTTGAGTCTTTATGCAGCTGCAAGAGGCACCACTCCAAGTTCCCTTGGGAATTTATCTGGTTGTTCCTAGGGGATGTCAAACAGACTTGTTCCTAAGGGAAGATAAACACAATAGATAAGCACAAGTAGTTGACTTGAACCATTCACAAGTGGATTTAGTTGCTACCACCTGATGGAGATTTTGTCTAAAACTATGACCAAAACCATAATTCCAAACTAATATAATTAATATTTCAAATAATAAACCTATGTACCTATTCATAACTTTATTATGTTAAAAAAAATCAATGCAATATCCAGAATATTTTTTTACAATCTTCTTTACTCATGTCTGGAGTAAAGGGAAAAGGAGATGTGAAAGACTGCAACAAGAATAAGGAATGTAGGATTTCTCTTCTTCATTTCTTGTACAAAAACAGAGCGGAATGTTTATATGCACGAAAAAAAAGAAAAAATATTCACTCATATTTTACATACAATAGATTCTATGTTCTGCTGTCAATCATCACCTTATTCTCTTCTACAATTAGCTTGAATTTCCTGTATAGGAAAAAGCCCTAGGAATGGTCTCATGTGCTTACTGTTCACGTTTTGAAATTATTTGCTAAAAATGCTGTTCACCACCACCTCTTTGTTGTGCTAGTCTGGAGCTGCTGATCATCTCCATATGTGGGCACAAGTGGATACAGTATTCTGTTTTGTTTTGGCATCATGAAGTGTCAGGATTGATTTGAGGGCTCCAGATCACTCACCATGACAGAGTATCGTTGATGCTTTGATCACTTAAAATGAGTTCTGTCTATCAGTGCCTTCAAAAAATGTTATGCTTGGTGGTGGAGAAAGTGTCAGGTTTTATCCCTGATGAAACTAATATTAAATGAAATTAATGTCAACAGTTTCTTTTCCCCTCTAGGCACATCCTTGTGAGATGGACGGAAGTTATGACTGGATAATGTAGCCTTGTTTATATCGGTGTCAAAATTCTGATGGATAGGGTGAACAAACTGAGGCTACTTCCTTAATTTATTTTTCATTTATAGCAGTCAGTCATGAGCTGGCTGTATATATATGCCATTGGCACGTCGAAGGCCAGTAGTAGGAAATGACCAACATTTGTTGAGAACAATTTTGGGAAGGATGTCATAAGCTCCGTCAGATAGTAAACAATGAGAATAATTTTAATGAAGTAACTGATGTGACTTTGAAATGATGGATTTCAAACATTTTGGTGATTTCTGGGAAAAAGTAGGAAAATGTGTCTCTTCCTATTGTGTGTGTATGTATGTGTATGTTGTGTGTGTGTAATGATGGTGCTTGTTGTGTCCTGAGCCTGCTAGAGTAGGAAGCAGGCTCAGAATTGTTGCAAACGGTCCCGGGCAAACCAAAAGCTGCCTGGGACCAGACAGGTTGGCGCCAGCCTTGTGCACATGCGCAAGGCGTGAAAATAGCCAATTCCTATTGGTTAACACTGTCTGGGTCTAAGGCCCTATAAAAAGCCTGTATGCCGTTTGCTTGGTTGTAGGAGAAGATTAATAAGAGCTTGTTTGTTCACCATGTGTCTTCGTCAATTGCCAATGAACGGAATACACAAAAGTGCTATAGATGGAAGAAAATGGCATCTACAGAGAATCATAGGAATGCAAATGATAGGACTTACATTGTGGCAGAAATGCAGTCCCTTTCGAACTTCTACTGCAACATGGCACATATGCATAGAAGACGTGGATCTTGGGTTATGGTATCACAAAGCACGCCATGGCATTGTGACGACATTTTGGCTCTCTGTAAATACTTCTGGCTAGGATCGATGATGGCAGATAGCTATATCACTGCAGTTCTGGTAGCTGACTCTGCTAAGCCTTTGTTCACAGGGGGTTATGGGGAAACAAAATAAAGCCACGGGATTGTACCCAGAGATAACCAAGCACAAATCATTCTTCCATGGGCTCCTGACTTATGTATTAGGCAAAAACTAATGGAGGTCATGGAGAGTGAATGTCTAGGATACCCGCCTCTTGTACTCTCAAGTATCTTGAGGCAATTCAAAACTTGCACAAGTCTTGTGAACATGGGGGCAGTTTTTCAGCTCTCTGGTCTGCTCTTGAGGAAGGAGCCATTTTGGGAGACCCCCACGAGTTTTGCTCACTACTTAAAGAAGATTGCTTCTGGGAATAGCCCATCATCTTGGTTTCCGTACACTGTGTCCATGTGACTTCTGTCTTGTTCTTATACTGTAGTATCTTATTGAACCATGAAGTGTTTAATATCTTTGCCTCCATTTTGCAGGCAGATCAAGGTCCTCGATTGACACTTCTAATTTTAATATGATTGTTAACTAAACGAAAAGTAAAGAAATTCTTTGGGACAAGTGTTCCCTCTTCTTCATCCACATCCCCTTTCCTCTTCTCCTTTCACATCCAATGAATTTTGCGGTGTAAGAATAAGTAAGCTTTGAATTTCACTACTGGAGAGACATAATATTCATAAGTATTACTTTGGGCTTTTTTTGATTTTGGAAGGACTGAGTGATTTAACCCAGCTCTGAATTTATCTCATTACCAGCTCCTGGGATTTCATTTGCTACCATCCTATTTGGCCTTAAATTCATAAACATGAGAACTCTGCGGAAAATTGGAGTCAGAGTTGTAATAATTCCTATCCTGCTTCATAGTTTGCTGTCACTATCACTAATGATGACTTCTTAATCAATTTCATCTTAATTGCATTGATTATTTTTTGTCTCATTCCTTTGTTGTTGTTAGTTGCGAAGTCGTGTCCGACCCATCGCGACCCCATGGACAATGTTCCTCCAGGCCTTCCTGTCCTCTACCATCTTCTGGAGTCCATTTAAGTTCACGCCTACTGCTTCAGTGACTCCATCCAGCCACCATCTCATTCCTTAGACTAGGTCAACTATGGCCTAGCATGTTACCCAAAGCCAAATTTCTTGACAGCAAGAACAATTAACCAGTAGAATGGCTTGCCTCCAGAAGGTGTGGGTGCTCCAAGACTGGGTTTTTTAAAAGAAGAGATTGGACAACCATTTGTCTGAAATGGTATGGGGTCTCCTGCTCAAGCAGGTGGCTGGATTAGAAGACCTCCAATGTTCCTTCCAACTCTGTTATTCTGTAATTCTGTCTTTCTAGCCTACTGCAGGACCTTAACAACCATTGCTGTCATCTTAGTTGATTTGTGATGGCTACAAGTGGCTGTTTTGTGGTTTTACAATGTAGTTTATACATGTTTATCTCTCCTTTGGTTTCCACTCTTCACCTTTCCTTCTTCCCGTTGGACCATTTCAGCAGGGCAGAACTTCCTTCACTTATTTTCTCTTTGCATGACTATGGTCTTATTTGATCTGAGTATGGGTCAAGCTTCACATCTCAACTCTCCAGACTCTCAGCCCTTGATTCAGGAGAAGGCATCGATGCCAGAAACCTCTAGGGCTTGACATGGTTTGAAAGCCCTATTTATTGTAGACAAGAAAGAAGTTGGTCTGCCATAAATAAACACCAGATAGTTTGTGCACAGAAAGCAAAGCTTTTATAAAGGTCTTTAGTCCAGAGTTTGAGCTCTAAGCTTTTTTGTCTCAATTTTCTGAGTTAATGGATCCTTGGCAGTTCTCTGGATGGCCTTGGCTGGCCCAGATAAATAATAGTTCTGTCTAGAACTGCTAATTGCTGCCTTGCTAGAAGGTTCTTAATGCTTGGGTTGTGAATGTAGCCATTTGTTGCGGTGTCAATCTTCCTCATCACTGTCCCTTTCTCCCATCTTGTTGCTCTTCACTCTCCCAGGGTTTGAGGACTGTAAAATAATTGCAAAGATTGCCACAGACAATCAGATTAAATAGCAGGGAGGTCAAATGAGATGGACAACAGGGAGACCAAACTGAATCAAACAGAGCCAACAGTCAGAATGTTAAGCAGCTTAGAAACACCAGGTTTTTGTTCTCTTGTAAACCATGATGCACCAGTTCAAAGTTTTCCACACTTGTGGAGCTGAATGCAAAACAGCAAAATTGCTCTCTTGGAAAAGAGAGATTGAACGGCAGGCTCCAAGGTTTAACACTTTTAAAAATTCCCGTCCCATAAAATAGCATCATAATCGCTCAAAATCCATGAAGGAATGAGTTAAGGGGAAACCCAACTGGTTGTTGAGACCAGAAATAGATGACAGGAGTTGGGGAGAAAGAAGGCCAGCCAAACAGAGAGAGATTTAAAAGGCTGGGACAATCTTTTCATTTCCTTAGTTAGTCATCAGTTGGCACTCTTGAAATATCTTTAGTAACAGGTCAGAGCTATCTGAAAGAGAGAAATAAAATAATTGCAAGTGGCTGGCAATGGGTAGGAATTTTGCCCTTTAGAAATGCAACAGAGAGGAAAAGAAGGAGTTAGAAAAACGGGCTAGTTGCATTCACTGGACACACAGCAGGGGTTGAGGAGGAAGAATGATGGGTTGTACAGAATCTGATCAGAAGCTCTGAGCAGGTTACATTATTTTGTGGGCCGAGCCCAGCCTGGCTGTTGCGTGTCAGCGGTAGTCACTGCTGTTTAAGCCGACGCTCGCTCCAAATGAGCTGGCAGGTGCTAACAAGAATAAAGCTATTTAATAAATATCTAGGATTATTCATACTGGTGATTGTACCACTTGTCAGACAAGCAGAGTGATTAGAAATATATGCAAATATGGAAGAGTTACAAGCCTCACAAGGTCTGAGCATCACGGTGACAGGAGCAAGGATAAAAGTCATTTATTTGACTTGGCGGTTGATTCTTTTCCTATAACCTTGTCAGAATCTCAACTGAAATGGAACTCACTTTTCCTGTGTGATGTATATCGCTCCCACGACGCTTCAGAAAAGCAGGCCCCAAAAAGAAAAAAACTGGGCTCATCGGAGACATGCAGAGTTCACCACAGCTTGTTTTTTGTGTGGTTTTTTTGCTATATGTGCCAATGGTTAGAACTTTGGGTTTCCATTGCAGGAGAGGTGGAAGATCAAGCTAGAACATCATTTTGGACAAATGGAAAACATGAAGACCCCTGATTCCTTAAAAAAAACAACTAAAATATCCTGAGGGTCTTAGTAATGCTGTTCTTCCTCTTCCAAAAGTGGTTTTTTCCTAATCTTTTCAGCTAGCAAGTCAGCTGGAAAACATTTCACCTTGAAGAAAAATGATTATTAATGGGAGGCGATTCTTATTCACATCAAAACACCTTCTGAACTTTGGGATCAAATATTCTTATTCAGTACCAGGTTGAAGCTTACTCTGGAGTTTTTATATTGCTATTTTTACTCTTATTGCGCTAACACAGGCGTTATCTATTATGCGGCCTTCCGAACCACAGCTGGCTAATTCCAGATTTGAACAAACTGCGTTGTAGGTGTTTTTTTGCTTTCAGGTTATGTGCTTGTGCAACGTATGTGCAATGAAAAGTGACACTTTATACCAGTGATGGCGAACCTTTTAGAGACCGAGTGCCCAAACTGCAACCCAAAACCCATTTATGCATCGTCGGGTGCCGGGTGGGTGTGGCCCATTGGGTGGGTGTGGCTGCGGTGGTAACGGCAGACTGGGTGGGACTAAAAAGTTCAATCAATCAATTCCAACTTTGCAAGATCTTTTTTTTTCCCCGCGAGAAGTTGAAATTGACTGATTGATTGAACTTTTTTTTTTTGTACACGGCAGTGGAGGCCTAAAGCAAAAAGGTTTTATAAAACCAAGCTGAAGGCCTAGGACTGGGGCGATGGCGCGCGTGCCCACAGAGAGCGCTCTGAGTGCCGCCTTTGGCACCCGTGCCATAGGTTCGCCACCACTGCTTTATACAGTATGTACAGATGATCAAAGCATTATAAGCTTGGTGAAGAGAATAGGAACGAACAACCACACTGGCACACAAGATATTTATGAGCTAAGGAGTTTAGGAGAAGGAAATCCTGCTGATGATGTTACCTAGTTTGGTAATGAAACATTCAGAAAGTATATTAAAACAAGCCTGGAGAACAAACCACAGCCGACATTTAAAATCCGAGCTGCAAGTATTTTCTATTATTTCAAAGGAAGGGACCGTGGCTAAAACAGCCCGCCAGATTTGAGATGGAAGTGCCGTCTTCCTGATTTGCGCACCTACCTATGTATGTAACAACCTATTATTTAAACATCAGATACAAGATTAAACTATACAACCAGTTGGAAAATTGTTTCAGAGATATTCTTGACTTAAACGGAGAAAGACAATAATCAAGGGCAGGCAAAAAAAGCAGCGAATGACTATTGACTTCCTGCCAGCTTCCCCATTACGTTTCCTTGTGTCAAACTGGCAGGGACCACCAGAATTTTCCCCTCCCCTCCTTTCCCCTCCCCTCCCCTCCCTTCTGGGGTAACACCAAAGGTTTGGGAGCTTTTGGTTTCGAGAGCTTTGACCTCATTTACTTTCCTTAGATTTTAGAGGGGAACAAAGGAATGAAAGACACGTCCTCGATTTTTTTTTTAACCGATATGTAAATTCTATAAGAAAACGAATATAAGTAATGTAAATTAGACATGAAAAGACCCAGAAGTGATTCTAAAAATAATCTAGCACATGCATCTTTATAGGGAGGCAGGGTAAAAAAGAGAGAAATTAGGAAGTAGCTGGTTTGTAATATTTATTATTTATTTATTTATTAATTGGATTTTTACCCCGCCCTTCTCCTTACGGACTCAGGGCGGCTGACAGCCTGATAAAAACAAATACAGAAATACCCCAATTTAAAAGCATAATTAAAAAGAAATATTTGATTTGGCCTGTGTCAATTTAAAATTGTTTTTAAAATTGTTTTTAAAACCCCACTAAAAATCTCCCCCTAGGCCAGTCCTGCTTGTTGAAATAGCCATGTCTTAATATTGCACACAAGCCAGTTTCAGAGGCAGATCACTTGGTTAGCTTGCACAGATTTTAATCTAATCTTTTTTTCCAAATTCTTCTCTCTTCTTCAGCTACACACAAAGAAACCAAGCTATATTTTTTCAAGGTGGGCAAGCAGGAACTAAACAAGGAGAATGTTCTGCAGGGTAATTTTAGTTTCGAATGGCTAGAATAAAATGGATGTGCTGCATCTTGTTGCATCTGTAAAAAAGATGTTGAGACTCTAGAACAGGGGTGTCAAACTGCTGGCCCGCGGGCCGGATGTGTCATCCAGAAGCCGCGTCCACCCATAGCCGGCAATGGCAAAACCGTCCCGATATGTTGCGCGACGTCATGTGATGTCACGAGTTTGACATGTCTGCTCTAGAAAGAGTACAGAGAAGAGAAACAAAGATGATTGGGGACTGGAGGCTAAAACATATAAGGAACGGTTGCTGGAATTGGGTATGTCTAGTTTAATGAAGAGAAGGACGAGGGGGGACATGATAGCAGTGTTCCAATATCTCAGGGGCTGCCCCAAAGAAGAGGGAGTCAAGCTATTCTCTAAAGCGCCTGAAGGCAGGACAAAAAGCAATGGATGGAAACTAAACGAGAGAAGCAACCTAGAACTAAGAAGAAATTTCCCGATAGTTAGAACAATTAATCACT